>NW_021604630.1:4938049-5028836 GCF_004785775.1 Grammomys surdaster
GACAGGACAGGACAGGACAGGACAGGACAGGACAGGACAGGACAGGAAAAGACAGGAGACGATAACAGAGGTGGAAAGGAGGGCGAAGACAGGATGGGAGGGGAGAGAATAGAAGACTTGATAATAGGTGAATTTCTGGATATATTTTCTCACCCAGACAGTCTGAGGCTGGCTATGCCTTAATCACTGTTTGGTAGCTAGTAGTGAAGAATGCAGAGAAAACCAGCATGTGCTTAGGAAACAAATTCTAGTTCAGAACTCAACCTCCTAGAACCAGCCATATAGTCAGTAGTGAATGCAGGCCACTTTAAGTGGTGACAAATACTAAGTGTATCCTTTTAGTTATTCTTCCCCTGGGAAAACAACTACCTCAGGCTCCCTGCTGACAAAGCTTATCATTAATTCATTTGCTGTCTTTAACAATAAAAACCACTTTTCACACACCAAAGTAAGTTTGCTACTTTATTACTCTATCATCAACCAGGAGAATTTTCCTTCCTCATTACTTGAAAACTAAAAGTTTAAATTTTGTTGCAGCTTAAGACTCTTGTGAGCTTTTGTGTTACCCTTACATTTTTAAAAAATATAGTGTGCTCTATACACTAATAACTTAACAAAATCCCTCTTACATCTTCACAAAGTTGTTATAAAGTACAAGCACCTGGGAAGACACTAATTCCAAAGTTGTTTAATTTCTCTAAATGAATAAATCAAAAAGAGAATCAGGAGGCAACTGGAAACCAAGCTGATTTAGAGAGTGTGACCACACTCTCTAAGAAAGCCTACTTTTGGTTATTCTATTACTTCCTCTCACACATCTATGAGTATATATGGCTGAGAACATATTTCATATGTTCTTATGATATCCTTTGGTTCTAAATAGTTTTGACATAGAAGCAGCATTTAAAAAAAAACCAGGATGTTGTTAGAGCAATCATTTAATATGGAGGAGAACAACAGTTATCTAATTAAATATTGGTTGTTGAAGTATTGCATTAGGGGCTTTGAGTAGCTAAATGTATTGCCAAATTATCTAAATAAGCACCAAACCAACAGAACAGAAACCTGGAGGTTTTTGTGTGGGAGTGATCTGGAAGAATGCTGTTGAACCCTTCAGCTGTAAAGAAAGCCCCATACCCCAGAGAAAAAAATATCATCATAGAAGAAAACATCCTTTGGTACTTTAGATCAAGGGAAGTATCCCTTAATCAGGGTGATGACAATCATTCAATGGGATGGCCAGGCTCAACTCTGATGGCATACATTGTCTCCAAAACCAACTCTTCTCTATATTAAAAAACATGGTCTCCAACTTCAGTCTAGATTAGAATTGCCTAAGGAGAGTGCATCCATTGTCTAGTTAGGTGGGCTTCAAGCAACGTAGGGTTAGGAGCCCATTTTCAACACTGTTAAAAGATCCTCCAGTGTTCCGGTGTAAATAAATTTGTGTCATAAAAAAGAAACACTAAAAGGTCACCATGATGTCACTCCTTGTGCAGACAAGCAAAGTCACATTTTAACAGACAGGAAGCAAAGACAGGTTCTCAAATCCTACAAGAAGCCTGGGAGCTGCATGAGCTTTCCTGATCAGAACTTTACAGGTGTTCTGTGTCATATCACACGTCTGTTTGTTACTGATAAGGGTGTGGGGATGGAACTTTTTGTCACTAGACAATTTTGCCACTTCTATAGAGCGCATTCATTCGCCAGAGTGAAAAACTGAGGCTGGATAATGTAACATCAGCTGAGGTCACATTTTGTCATGGAATGATTTCCCCTGTTTAAAAGACCTCTGATGTTTACTTACCATTTTTCTGGGAACTGCATAATTGTGGATTAAGTGCATGCTTTGCGTTCTTCTAGTATAGTCAAATGTCAAACAAGCAAATCAGGATTTAAGCACAGGATTCCATTGACAAAGTCAGCAACATCCACACCTTTTGACTTGTGAGGGCTAATGTGATTAGATTTCCCACCCTTGTTATTACAACCTAAATGTAACCCTCACCTCTAAGAGTATGTGATGATTTCTAGATGCTAGGTCCAGAGAGTGGCACTGTTAGATGTTATGGACTTGTTGGAGTAGGTGTGTCACTGTAGGCGTAGACTTTAAGACCACCATCCTAGCTGCCTGGAAGCTAGTCTTCTGCTAGCTACCTTCAAAACAAAAGGTGGAACTCTCAGCTCCTCCAGCCCCATGGCTGCCTGGATGCTGCCTGGATGAGGCCTGGATGCTTCCACTTTGATGATAATGTATTGAACCTCTGAGCCTGTAAGTCAGCCCCTATTTAATGTTGTCCTTTATAAGAGTTGCCTTTGTCATGGTGTCTGTCTGCAGTAGTAAAATCCTAACTAAGACAGAGTACAATTTTTCTGACAGCCAAGTTCTTCGCTTTGAGTATTTGTATTATATATGTAATTTTACATACACTATACACACATGAGTGTGGCCGTATGTGAGCACATGTGAATGCATGTATGTGTATGTAGTTCAACCGCCAACCTACTGGGCGCAAGCAGACACAATCCACAAGAACAGTCAGTAAGTATAGATTCCGTGGTATGCACCTCCCATGGCTGTCACACAAATTTGCCATCATTGGTGCTACCCTGTGTTTTGTGTCTATAACTATAGTGTGATACAGCAGCTTGTGGAGCCCAGAAGCTCATCTCTTCACATCCCAAATGGAGCATGCTGAGTCAGTTATTGGAAAGAGCCTATTGGCTTTCTGTCCTCAGGGCAGGTTGCTTACTAGCATTAATTGGATGAAGAAAAAGCTCATGGATTTTTACTGGTGAAGGACGAATATTTTTTCTTCTTTATCAGACAAGCATCAGCTCAAAGACTGAAGCTTTTAATTCAGAATCATCTCAAGATAACAAAATGTGATGGAAAATCCAAGCCGAATATATAGCTTCAGTGCTCTGTATCCAGCAGATAGAAGCCAGTTATGGGAGTAACGAGTCTGACAGAAGAACAAATATTATCATGAAATACGTTATCAACACTTCATTTAGTAATTTTTCATGAAATAACCAGCTTTGTGCAGAGAAATCCTGTGGCCCAGGAATCAGAGACTTGTTTTAATCAACAGAGTACAGGTTATAGGATCCTAGGAGAACTACCAACTCTGGACTCCATTTGAAAACTCAGGTTGTTTTCAAAGCTCCCCAGGTAATCTCTCGATTGTTACTAGTTATCTGCCTTGAATTTCTGGAGAGGTTCAGTACAAATGCTACCATCTTTTGAGGCCTTGTATTCCATCTCCCAGGAAATGAGCCCATGCTATTTGAATTCATCAGCCCTCTCTTCATAGGCACAGACTGATCTGCATTCATACCTCATCCCTCTCCTCATCCTCCTAAATATTCCACTTGCAGTTGCTCTCTTAGCAGAGATCTTTCTCTTATATTCTCAGTGGTCCCCCTTGCAAATAACAAGAGTAACAGCAAAAAGGAGACACTACCTTAAGTTTGCCGTAGCTCCCCTCTTCTTGGTTCACAGCCCAGCATCTCAAACTGGGTAAAAGGCGATGAGATGAGGAGGTTCCCCTCTAACAAGTACCTGAAGTTATTATCAGGATGAATCCAAGGAAAATTCAATGGGCATCTTTCAATCACTTTTCTGAAAATATTTCATATTTTCTGATCTAGAGGTGGCCTGCTGTGACACCACACTGTGTCTCAGACTTCTAACCACACCCTTCTACTGTCTTCTCAAGCTCTTCAACTTGCCAATTAATGTGTCGTGGGCCTATGACTCTGTCAGAGATTTCAAATCCATTCTCAGTTTTAACCCAACCCGTCTGCCTTTCTCTAGCACATCTGTCTTAATTTTAGAGCTTGAGCGTGTCTAGTTTGTATTCCAGTGACAACTTCCCAACGGTTCCCTCCTGCACTGGCTGCACAGTAGGCTTTTGATGGCCAAGATGTGGCCTGTCCCCTGACAGCTACAGTTATTTTGACAATGCAGAAAAATGTATTTCTCTGGAAATTGAATCTTCTCCCAAATCTTATTTCCATGAAACCCACGCAGCATTTCAAATCCTAGATTGCATGGTGAGGCCAAATGTGTTTTGGAAGTAAGGAAGTGACCACAGACAGGCCTTTTGGAAGTTGTCCCCAACACGATAGCTGCCAAAAGAGACCATTATGACAGTTTAGTTTAGTGATCTTAATTGGTTTTATTTCCTATTCTAGATCTGGGCAACACTGTATTCCATAAAACGGAGTAAGTGCTCTCATGGGCAATGTGGAAGATGATGATGGTACAGTGGCAGGAAGGTTAAAGAATGAAACAACCCCCATCCCAAGGCAGTCTGGTCATTTCCAGGTCATTTTCCTTGTGTCCAACCTGGGGAGACAGTAGTAGGGAAAGAACTGATTTTGTACATCAAATTAAGTCAGATCGCAACATCTGTGTAAGGAACTCAGAAGGAAAACATCATTTTCAGATGAAGCTGGACCATGTGGAGGAGTTTATTTTAAAACAATGGTCTCTGGTAATTTCCATTTAACCTTAACTTACCTGGGTACCTAATCATGGCCTTTACTTGTGCCAGCATGTAGAGAGCCACAGATTCCTTCTCAACACTATGCACAAAGTTCTCTCTCTCTCTCTCTCTCTCTCTCTCTCTCTCTCTCACCTTGTCATATGGTACTATGTGGTCTCTCCTAATTTAACGCTTGAGCTTTGATCCCTGTTGTTGAAGTGGAGTGTATGAGCTAGCCACTGGCCTCTTTACTCTGCAGGACACTGACTAGGTTTTCCTTGTGACCCAGAAGTTCCCCAGAACCTGCTCTCCACTCTCTAACCTGCCTTCCTTTGATGTTTCTAGGCAAGCTGTGGCTTTCATAGTACTTACTATCACCAAAGGTTCTCTGTGCTCTTTCTTCCTAAGATGTTTAACTTACGTCAGGAAGTGCGGATGAGCTCAAAAAAGAAGTGAGCGTTAAGAGACAAAAAGCCCAGGGGGAAAAAAATCCTTAGGAAAAAAAAATCTGAATTTAGAGGATTGAAGAAAAGACAGTGGAGAAAAAGTAGAAAAAAAAACAGAATAGTTTTTCTAGATGAAATAGATGAAATAAGTTGTAGAAAATGCTGAGAAAGGAAAGTTGAATGTGATTATTATTTATGTGTGTGTTTATGCATGGATATCTATGTGTAGGAATACATATGTGTGTGTGTGGCATATTTGTATGGCATATATGTATGTATGATTATATAAATGTATATGTGTGTATGTGTATGTGTGCATAGATAACTATCTATGGTTTTTTGTGTGTATAGATACGTGTATGTTTGTGTGTGTGTGTGTGTGTGTGTGTGTGTGCATGCGCACACACATGCTTGCACATGCTTGTGCATTTCTATGTCTTTTTCCTGTGGAGGTGCTGTAGGAAGAGTAGGTATCAAGGAGAAGAAGTAGGTTTGATATCAGGAAGGTAATTAGTGCTTTTAAACACGAGAAAACACAGGGAAGTAAATTAGACCTAGTGGAAGTGATTGCATGTAGTGAATCTGTTCACTTAGCAATAGTTGTTTCAGCTGAGTCGACTGGGATGGTAATCAGCCTGCTGGAGTGAGTAAAGAAGATAGTCTCCTGCCTCACGAGCCTAGGAACTAGGGTTAGTGACAAGAATCTAATACAGAACTGTGTACCAAGTTCTTAAATGACTATGAGTTGTAAAATATAAGTTTGTAAAAGCTGAAAACCAAGACCGATCACCGTCAAGAAGATAAAAACACAAGAGTGCCTTTGACCTTTATGGATGCTTGCCATGGGGACCAGGTGGAAGCCCTCTGCTCCAGCAGATGGCCAGTGCTCAGACAGAAGCAATCACATCTGTGTCAGTGCCCTTTTGCTTGAAGGCGCTGTCATACATTTGAATGATCCAGGAAGAGGTTGTGTACCCTCTACAGGGACTTGTATAAATGAAGAATATTCAAACTACTTTTCTTGCCATTTGTCTAGACATTTCTCCTTTCGCTCCTTCGTGTGGTAGCTCTTTTTTTTTTTTATCTCTTTCTCTCTCTAGAAGTTCCAATTATACCATGTCTCAATACATTTCTTCAGTTTTGTTTCTACTAGGCTACCTTGTTCAAATCCTTACCTAGGCACAATGGTGCACACCTGTAACAGACACTGTGTCACCTTGATGAATGGGAGTCTGAGGCCAGCCTGCCATACTTAATGAATACTAGGCTACCATGAGCTACATTGTGAGCCCCTGTCTAGTATATGTATATGTGTGCATGAATGTATGTGTATATACATCATTCTTATTACAATAATTTTGATGTAGACATACATATAGTTATAAATACATTTGATATATCTATATATCTATATAAATCTGTATCTATCTATCTATCTATCTCAAAGTATATATATATATATATATATATATATATATATCTCAAAGTATTTTATCTGCTTTATGATATTATAATGAAACTCATTAATATACGTATATGCATATTTATATGTATATATTTTTTGTTAGCTAACAAAATTTTGATTTTTCTTGACTCTTATAGATTACTTTCTTGCTTAAAAGAATCACAAGATGAAGTTTTACAAATTCTTTTAGATAGTTATCTGTTAGCATGTAAAATTTGTACCCAATTTCAACACTCACTTCTCAGGCATTCATCTTTTATTCTCTCTCTTTAGAAACTTCTGCATATACTACCTCTGACTAAATTAGTTAAGTCCTATCCTCCCAGGGCCTTTCTCTCTTCTCATTCACACAGTTCTTGTCCCTGTGTCACATCCAATTTATTCTAGGAGGCATTGTTTTTCTTGTCTGCCTAGAAACTTTGTTCATTTTATGTATGTGCCCCTTCACCGCCCTCTATGCGTTTCTGGTATGATGTAGCATACCCCGCCTTGTGTCATACAACGGCATTTTACATTTTCCAGCAAGAACACACAGTTATTGGCCTAAGGCCATCCATACAGCAAAGCTAACTAATAGTAAACGAATGTGCAAAGTTTTTAGAGGGGTGTGTGTGTGTTTGTGTAGGGGAGTGTTGAGGGGCATGGAAATCTAGAAGAGAAGTTTGTTTGTGATCCTGCTCTGGTTTCTTCCTCAGTTGACTATAGGATTTCATGCTCTTTATCACAGCTTATTACAATTTTGAGGGACTAGCAGGACAGGAACATTATCAAAGAGTTTCATCTCAAGACAGGCTACCAAAAGGACATAGAGTGTAACTCAGAACAATCGTACAACTGCACAGAAGGTGCATGCATGAAAGCACAGATGGGTTGTTTTATCTATCAAGAATTCCCTCCCCAAGGTGAATGACATGGGTTTCAGTGTCAGTAATTGATGAGGGTTTGGGAGCTGAATGAGCTGTTAAAAGTTGTCACTGGAATTTGAAAATTTCCCCAGCATGTCATCTTGCTTATCTAAAATCCCATTTAAGTGAGCCTCAGAGAGGATGTGAACAGAGGCACAGAAATCCAGGATGAAATGATCAGGTCTCCTCGGTGTATAGTACATTTCAAAGTAACTAATGTTTCTAAATCACTTTCCTGTAAAGTTTTATCCACTTCCGGTCCCTGCCTGTTCTAAATGTGTTTGTAATGACGTATCAATTCCAAGGCCAGCTTGAAATGCCATGAAGCTACCCCTCCAGTGGCAAGTGGGGGCATTCCTCCTGAGTCTGCCTAACTGGTGCAGATTTTCAATGTGTTATCTGTCAAGTGGGTGACCGGTCCTTGAACGATATGGAGGAATAAGTCTGAGAAAAAGGGAGAGAGGATGGGAAAAGAGAGACGATGAGACCTTTCTAGTTTCAGAGGTGAATTGAGTTCCAGGGCTGGGTTTGCAATTGTCCATCAAATTCTGTCCAACTCTTTTTCAAAGTCAAACATTCTCAATCTAACAGCCCTGACAACTCAGGCACGAGTTTTAAAACTGGAGCTCAGCTCAGTGTTCTAAAACTACACTGATGGCCACCGATAGGATGATTACCCCCATTCATTTATCAGTTCATGAGTGATATTGATTAGGCAAGCAGGCGGCCTCAGAGATCTTCCCTTCTAATTTCAGAAAAATTTTGTTCTGAATAATTGGTAAGAGGGAGCGTATGCAACAAAATACAGAAGGAACACCCAACCAGAAGCTGCAGGGAAAAATAAATATTGGGCACATAAAGGCCAAAATAAAATGCATGAAAAATGCTAGCCCAATTATGTGTACTTAAAAAGCAAACACAGTTTTATTACTTTCAGCTGCATGTGGTAACTTTGAAATGGAGTAGTTTCAGTTAGACGACAACTGTTTCCGCTCTAATGAACAAATAAGATGGATGTCTTCCAAAAGCTTCAATTTTCATGGAGACACAAAGGCATAATTTTGAAATGCATTTTGATCTTCAGTAGAGAGAAAGCTAACACTGATTAAGGCAGTGCTAAACACTGAGGCCTGTGGTAGATAACTCATGAGGTACCTTTGGTTTACTAAATTATGAAATATACTTAGTACTTTCTTTTCAGAGAAGCCTGAGTTTGGGGAAAAGAAGTAAAGTGTCCAAATTTATACAATCAGGAAGTGATGGAGCTCCAATGTGAACTTTGTGCCCTGAGCTGTTATGGCCCAAGGAGCAGATTAAGGGTGTCCAAGGACGTGTGGACTTGTTTCTCTTATTAAAATACTTCACAGGAGCTAATACCTAAGATTGAGGTAGACAATAAGATTGAATAGTTCAATTTTATAGTTTGGAATATACACATAATATATACAATGAATATTTCACAAGAGAAAATTTGAAAATTCCTGTTAAAGTGTCACCAATCCTTTAAAAAAATCTTCATATTTCTAGAATTCTTTAAAATTATTTTAGAGCCACTATGTGACCTACATGAAACAATATCGATGACATCATTTAAGTACTTCTAAGTATTTGCTTAGTTTTTAAGTCACAGTTATTAAGCTGAGGTGAGGAAATAGAAATCCATTAATAGATACAGTGGGGAAACCCTTATCCTGTGACCTCTGCCTCATTTATCTGGGAGAACAAATCTACTTAACACAAAACTGAGGGAACTTTCTATGTATTTTATACAAGAAAGTTGACTACTGCTGTATCATTAAGTTTTACCTTAATAATAACTTTGGATTAATTTAAGTTCTTTTTCTTTCAAACATAATCCAGTAATGTATAAAATTAACCCCTTTTGATATACAGAAGAATAGACACAGGCATACAAATTGAAGTCATAGAAAAGGTCATCTTTTTTTTTCTGGTTTAACAATGACAAGGTATTCTGTATGTTTTGAAAGGATGGAAAGATAAGTTACCCTCTAGTGCATGAGTATTTCACAATGAGACTGCCATTTTAGAATTTCTCTACTTCATCCTCATTAGCATAATGGATCTTATTACGTAATGGTAATTGTGGCTGAAAGGGAATTGGATATCTAACTTAGTTGCCAAGTTTAGATTTTATCTTGTGAGGACATTGTTTCCTTTAGATATGGGTAAATTTACTCAGAGTTCTGATAATTAACAATATCCTAAAGACTTTGTCACATAATCTGAGAACAGCTAAAAAGAAGGAAAATAAACGTACAGTTGTTCCATGATGCTGTACGTGTTGGGGATGGAACCCAGAGCCTCAGACACACAGGACCAGTGTTAGACCTCAGAGGTAACCTACGAGTCTGGTCATCTGTTTTGACAAATGATGAGATTTCCTAGATGACTCTTGGGAAAAGACAACTTGCCTTTGTCCATTATAACTTTACATGTCATCTAGTGCTTGTACTGAAGTGTCACCCAAGTCTGTAATCATTGAAGGCTAAATGAATGACATTCCTTATTGCCATTAAGCAAAATTATCTTCTCCTATGGCTTGATTCTCTTTCTAATGAGCACAGACAGCAGGAAAAAAAAAAAAGAAAAACCTCTTTGGTTCAGAGATTTTTTTCAAAATTGGCCTTTATAGTACCCACTGTGCCTTTCAATCAATCGTTTGCTAAATATTTCCTCTTGCTTTTGTTAATCCAATTTAACAAATGCATCTATGGTTATGGAGAAGAAAATAGTAACACTGTACAATTATCTGGCTTGCTGGCTGATGCAGAAACCCATCACGAATAATTCAATAATTCAGGCACTGAGGTAGCTATTTTAGCTTGTGCTTTTCTGTTGGGTTACCTATCCTATGTTATGTATGTACACAGGATTTTTCTCTGTGTTTAGTGCTGTAAATCAGTGGGAAATGAAAAGAGTTCCTAGGTGTAGTGCAGATAAAAAGAAGGCAAAAGCAATTTTGCTTCTGCATTTCCTGTCTCTGGGCTTTAGAGTTTCTGATTATTAATCTGCCCTAGGAAGTTTCTGTCTTTGCTTCTCTCCTGTTATATTGAGAACAGGTGTTCCAGGAGACCTACTCTTTCTAAATCTAACCTTTCAATGGATAAGCAAATATTGTAGAGACTGGGAAATCAACAAAACAAAACAAAACAAAAAACTTCCTTTCCCCACTCCTCACCAGAAAACAAATATCAATAGTATATTAAAGGACAAGATGGATCAGAGAGCAACCTCTGTGCTATTGAGCCATCAGGCACAACAGGCCTGGGGCAAGGAGAAATCATAACACGTTATTGCCAATTTCCATGGTGCAATGTTGTATAGGTTTACAGAGACAGGACAAAAAATGCCAAGTTCACAGTTGGGCCTAGAGTTTAGAAAAATAAATAATAAATAACCGGGGATGGGTCTGGAGGTAAAGTTGGAAAACACATAGTGAATGTTTTCACCTTTCTAAAAAGCAACTCAAATGGGAAAGATGGTAGGTATAGGCTACTTCCCCCTGTATCTTTGCTTGTGTTCTGCTTCCCTGTGTATCTTCTGCAGCCATCCTCCGTTCATCTCAGTCTGAGTGGCATACTCTTTCTGTGAATTACACTTTTTTGCACAGCTCCTCTTGAGCAGGGCCTTAGAAATCTCAGGTATTGATACCAAGTAAGCTGTTGGGGCCCTCGTGCCAACCCCACAGTCAGCCTACGAGAGCAGTAGCCTTTCTCCTGGACTTCTTTGAGGATAAACGAGGCCATCAGAGAGTGTAAAGGCAATGAAGGGCAGACACTTAACTGTGCCCCAGACAGAAACACATCCCAATTGTTAATATAGCCAAGGGATTTTAGTGACCATATAATGTTTACAATATCATTACAAATATTTTCATAAAAAATAAATAACTGTGATTCCAAAGTGCTTAGTTCCCTCTTGTGTATTGAATTAGTAAACAGACACACATGAATAAGGCAAAAGAGTTGCTCTCTTGACCCTTGTTAATGGATAAGAATCTAATCCAGGGAAGCTGAAGGCTTTGTGCTGGGCACACAACACACTGGCATTGTGCTGTATTTTCTGGTGTGCACGGAGTCATAGAAAGGAAGAAAGATCACCTTGAACAATTCACTGCAAGGATTTCCTGTTGCCATTGTTGTGTTTTATAAAAATAAAGAGGGAAGGAATATGTTTGGTGGATGTGTAGTCAACTGTTGGGGAAGGGGTGCCTCTGTGGGCCCATGCTGAATTATCCTGTCCCCCTGAGGGACCAGCCACACAGTGGTATAGTATATATTAGAGTTTATTCAGGGCATAGGGAAGGAGGTTGAGGGAGTAGAAACAGAGAAAGGCAGAGAGGGAGAAACTGTAGAAGCTAGCCATGAGCATGTGGTGGTGGTGGTGGGGGATGAGGAGAGAGGAAAATGGGGAGAGAGGGGGAGCAGGAGCAAGGGGACAGAGTAGGAGCAAGAAAACAAGAAAGGGAGAAGGGAGAGAGTGAGCAGCCCCTTTTATAGTGACTCAGGCTTACCTGGTTGTTGCCAGGTAACTTTGAGGTAGAGCCTAGACAAAATGCTAACTGCCATCACTAGGGCTTCCTGCTGGACCACCCAAAGGTGATTAAAACTCATTGCCTCCCTTTGTGTCTCAAATGCCCTAAACAACTACTGCGTCCCAGTGTTCCTTCCTTTGGTCCTGTGTTCTTCTGGGCTGTCTCATCTGTTCCTTAGCAGATGGCAATTTCTGAGGATCTGTAAACTAATTCAAAATTCTCTTTATCATTTCTCATCCTCATGCCTGATATTTTTCAACTCCATTCACCTCCATTTTAGCACCTCTTTTATGGCTGGAAATTTCCAAGCAACTTCTTTGAGTTAAGGCTAAGAAAGCAACAGTTACTAATCTCTTTATCATGTTGATGAGTGTCAGCTGCTACCAGGACAAGAAAGTTTGATTCTGCATATAGTAGAGAGATACCGACACACAAACACACCTAGGAAACCCCACTGGCATAGAAGACCATTTGTTCTTTTCTGCTTGTTTGTTTGAATGAGAGCTTTGAAACAAACAACCAAAAGAGTGGAAAGCATTAAAGAAAAATAAAAGACTTGTTTTTATTTTTTATTTACTCAATTCTTTATTATGTTTTATGGGAAAGACACTATTCCAATCATTCATTAAAACACACATACACACACACATACACACCCCACTAAAATTCTGTGTATTCCAGTTTAGTATTGAAGAAACATAGTGAATATTAGAGATGAAAGAGCTGACAATTCACGTGTACAGTTTAGAGAGAGATAGAACACCACTGACTGCTATCACTGATTGCTATTTTGTGTGTACGTCTTGTGCTCCAGGGTTCTGAAGAAACTTTTTGCTGAGGACATCTAGCAAGGACACACACCAGTGGAGAGTCGGGTTCCCCTGAAGGGAGATATTCAATCTGTCAGCTTCCCTGAAATGAAACAGAAGCTGGAAAAAGAAAGATTCATGACAGGAAGATGAAGGGAAATTACTTCCTTTAACCCTGGCTCCATTGAGCCTCAACTGTTAGACACATGGAAAAGATTAAGCATGTGTGTGTGTACAGTCCTAAAGTGCAACACCTTTCTGCTGGTGTTTTGGCTTAAATACAAAGTGTTCCCCTTAGGCTCACAATGATAAAGCTTGGTCCCTGGGCACTGGCATTGTTGGAAGGGGGTTCTTCATACTTTAGATGATAAAGTCTTATTGGAATTGAAGGTTCTTCATTGTGAGTCTCTTGCGGGGTAGGGCTATTCTTGGCCCTCTGCCTCCGTCTGCATCCTGCCTTTCATGTGGAGTCACTTTGCTCCAGTAAGTGTGACCACTGTGCTTTTTCCCCTTCACCATAGCTCCAGAAGCAGCAGGACCAAAAGCTGTGCATTGAAACCTCTCAAAATCTGGACTAAAACAAAGCCTTCCACTGTGCCCTTCACTCTCTCAGGTCAGAATGATGCCAGATCAATATTGACATAGACAAGATGTGGCTGGGGGAGTCATTTACAGGTATCTTTGTTAGGTAATAGAGATGATCTTCTATCTCCTTGGAAGAGCACCCTCTCATAACCAGTTTTGCTGTATATATCCACTTCTTACTAAACGTCCACATATTCATTTCCTTTGGGGTAAGAATATAATCAGATTTGAAGTATACTAAATCTTGTCTTCAAGGTCAGCATGCCAAAGCAGTGGCTTCTAAAATAATCTTCTCAACCAGAGATGTTTGGCTCTGCTAGGGTGCATTTGATAATTGCCTGTTTTCCTTTTGAACTGCTATGGGTGAGAGAGGTTAAGGCTTTGTATACACTAGGCAAATGGTCTATGCCTGAACAATAGCTCCAGCCCCTTTTTGATTTTTAACTTGTGGCAGGGCCTCACTAGATTTCTGAGATTGGGCTTAAAGATCACTCTGTATCCCAGGCTAATCTTGAACTTGTAAACTTTCTGTCCCAGCCTGCAGAGTAATTGGCCATGGACAAGTTACCATCCTAGAACATATCATGTTGTGACCTAAAATGTCATCAGTGACCTTCCTCTGTGGTGGCCAATACCTCTAGCCCCAGATCCCAAAGATGTATCACTAGGCTTACGTGGAAGACCATTTGTAGCCAAATGTTGTTAGTGACAGTGATAGTGACTGAATATTGTGAATGGACATGTATAATATACTATGGACAAAATGAGATTTCTGAAGGGGAAAGAAATCTACAAGAGAGGTGCGTTAACGCTATGAAAGCAAAGGTCAGAATGCAAAAAGAAACAAGCTTTGGCTCATGGTTTCAGATATTTTATATTTCAGCCGATTGCTTTGAGCCAGGGTTAAGGCTAAACATCAAGGAGATGTGGTCCTCCCAGCAGGCAGGTAACCCAGAGAAGGATGTACAGAAGGAGGTCATGGAAGGATGGGCTTTATGGCTACACACCACTGACCTATTTCCTCCAGGTAGGACCCACCTCTCTCTGTTGTTATTCACCTCTCAATAATGCCACCATCCTATAAATCCATCAAAGGATGAATCTATTCCCTTGCTTGCATTCCAAAGGATGCAGTCAGAAATTCAAAGTCTATCAGCTGACAACCAAGGCTGTACTGCAGGAGCCAGTGGGAGACATTTTGAATTTGAGCTAAAGCAGAAGGAAAGGCCCTCCTATCGTTCCGGGGACCCTGAGAATCATGAAATGCTCCAGCTAACCTCTGCAGATAGAGGATCAGACCCTAGTTTCCACAAATCCTTCTTGACTGTGAAAGAACACATCCTTGGCCTGGATACTGCTGCTCTGTACCCTGATCTAGAGAAGCTTTCAGGACAAAACTCAGTGACAACTTGCCTAGAGACACATGATTGTCACTGTCACCGATTGCCCTGTATGTGTGAAATGAGAGTACTTTCCTCATGCTTTGGAGTATGGCTTTTAATTGAAACTGTTTTATTCCCACATGCCTCCGTCTTAGTCAGCCATCAGTTCAGCATTTGTCTGAGATTTTAATCTTTTCCATCTGAAATAGCTGATTCTAGACTGATTTTCAAAGGCCATTTCTCTGAGCCTTTGATTCTGACTTGGTATCCATCCATATCCATCTGTTTCCTGCCATCTCCCCACAATAGATAGTTGTGGGAACATCACTGTGGTGGCACTAGTTTTCTTTATCACAGTGCATTTGACTCTAAAGTGGTCTTGCTCCAGTTGGCATGTGGCCTCCTTTCTACGTCCTGCGTTACAGATCTGCTCATCCCACTGTGTATTAAGCAGGATTATGGCTGCTACAAATTAAAATGCAACTAATGTGGGGCTTTATAGTTACATATTTGCAACAGCATCAAAATATAACAAGTCACTTGTTTTGTAATAACTTTTTCATATCTTTTTATGATGCAATATATCTTCATTCAGATATTTCAAAGATGACCTTCAAAGTTGGACCTGAGAACTACTGGGAATTCAAGGGCTGAGTCTTAGTCACCTTCCTGCATTTTATCAAGTCATCCTATAAAAACTTTAGGTATTGGGAAACTCAGACTTTTCCTGTCTTCCAGGCTGGCTTGTTGATGTGGATAAACTCAAGACTTGAAAATGCAATTTGAAATAGTAAAAACAAAGAGAATATGGAAGAGTGGTTTATTAAGAATGCATTATATTCCATGCTAATGTCAATATAAATGCAAAGTAAAACCCAGCTGGACTTGACTGCCTTGGAAAGATTCTGTAATTCTTCAGAATTTCATTAATCTAGTCACAAATAACTGGGCTGCTCTGTATGCTTGCCCCACCCCCACACTCCCACCTTCATTCAGTACTCATTTTAAATAGTTTTAATGGCCTTGGAAGTATTCATGAATTCCAATTGCTTCACTCCCCTAATCATGTTGTAGGCTTGAAATTCACATTTAATTAACCTCTTCACCCAAGGCATAAATCAATAATAAAAACTCCAAATGCTTACCATACCAATAGTGATTTCCATTTGGAGGGAAACTGTTGGAAATTAGACATACAGGTGCCTGAAGAAAAGCAGAGGACTAAAGGGTGGAACAAATATGCAAAGACTAAGAAACAAAAAGCAGTGCTGGATTTGAGAGTGAATATCCATGTACCTAGACTTCAGTCACAGCCGTGTCTTAAGTATAGGCTTAGAAAATGTCTTATCTAGAAAAAAATAGGAGCAACATGATACTGAAACAGGACTTAAATTCTTAGGAGAGGTACTAGATGAAAGAAGAGTGCCTTAGGAGTAGGAGAAAGGACTGTATGACCTGACACATCTGATTCAAATTGTGCCAGGGACATACTAGCCATATGACCAGCAATATAGACATTAAGACCTCTAAGAATTGAGATGCCTGCCTGTAAAATAGATATATAAGTTAACTACATGGAGAAAACATTTCATAGATATGTACGATACACAAACATATACATGCATGCACACACACAGGCACATACATGCACATGCATTTGTGCACGTGCACACACACACGCACACACAAGTTGAGAAGTATAAAGACTGGTTCTTGAAGGTATGAAGTCAGGTTTTTCTTCTCTAGGAAAACTGTCACATCCAAGTCTTCCTCCTGGTTCATTGAAGAACTCCTTTCATTCTCGAGGTGATGTATTTAGAACGGTGTGACATACACATTAGAAGATATGTCCATATCATGAACACAATTAGTTCAAGGCCTTTTAGGAGATTTAAAGGGCTATTAAGCCATCACTGGCACTGTGTCTAACACAGTGGCTTCTACTGGATTCCCATTTGTACCTCCCATTTCAGAAACAATTCACCTACTTCTTGTCTCTACTGTCATCGTTTTTTTCTGGAATTTTACATAAAGAGAATCATACAATGTTGGTCTTCTAGGCTAGCTGCTAGAATTCAGAACAATGCTCTTGCCATTCTCCCATGTTGAAGCATGTCTTAGCAGTTTATTCCTTTATATATTGAATAGTACTCTATTGTATTAATGTAGAATATTTTCTCCATCTTTTACCACATGAAGCATACTTTATTTTGAATTTGAGTGTGTTATTCATAACATTATGAATAACATCTAAAAGTCTGAGTTGAAATGTTGTAAACCTTCTTACTATATTTTTAGGGTAGACCTGCTGGATTATATACTCTTTATTTTTAAACCTTTAAGAAAAACCTATTTCAATATGATTCAACTATTTATACCACTAACAATACCATTAACTAGTACCCTGAGTATTATTTGGTATTTCTATGTTTTTGATCAATGAAGAGCTGTTTACTTGGTATAGGTTTGGTGTACTGTGCAGTATTCGGCATTCTCCATTGTTTACTGCTACTGAACTTCCATTATTGTAGTTATTGGCCATACAGACAGAAACTATTTGAACTGTCTATTCAAATGTTTAGCCCATGTTTTAATTAAGTTGTCTTACTAACGTTTCATGTTTACCATACATTTTGAAACCAGGTCCTTTAAAAACACATATAAAGATACATAATTTATATATTGTATATATAAAAGGTACATAATTTATAAAGAAAATATTTTCTCAGACTCTTAAATTTGCTCTTCCGTTATGTTACTGATGCCTTTTTAAAAAAGAAAAAACTATTTAAATAACTCTCCTCCATTGATACGTTTTTATGCCTAGATGACACTTTCACTGTTATATGGAAGATATCTTTGCCTAATTCAAAGCTACTATGATAGTCTATTTAGTCGTCTTCTAAAATTCTTCTTAAAATTGTTTCTACATTTAGGTCTAGGATACATTTTAATCGATGTCTTTTTTGCTAATGGTTAAGAATCTCAGTGCATTTCTACTGTTTTTAAGCATATATGTATATATAAGTACAAGTTTTTAAAAAGGACAAAAGAAAACTATTGTTGAGATTTTGGTAGACATTAGACTGAATCTACAGTTAAATTTGGGAGCAATTGCTATGCTAAAAGCCTTATCTCATGCACCATACAACCTCACGCTCATTGGTTGTGTGTGTGTGTGTGTGTGTGTGTTCAGTTGAGTGATGTCTCCATCAGTTAGAATACAGATGTCTGAGATAAACTGCCTCATGTTCCCTTCCATGTTCCTCACTAATTTTTAGTCAGCGATTTCTAGACTAAATTGTTGTGTGATCAAATAACTTATACAAATTTGTAACAAATCTAGAAATGAAAGGAAGCCAAAGTGGGATGTGGATGTTCAAAAGCAAAGAGGCTGGGGAGAAGACAGAACGGAAGGGACGGGACAGAGAGCGGGAGACGGAGAGTGGCACTCTCTACAAAGGAACGGAATACAAGCACATTAAATTCTTGGGTTAATGTCTCCATCATCCACTGAAAGATATTTTGGGAAAACTTAAAGTTGAATGTGCTGGATGGGAAGATGCTACTCGGTTTATACCGCTGACCATTGCATAGGCCACTGGACACAGAGGTGTTTCAGATGTATACTCAGTAGCTTGTGTCCTTGTTACAGTGTTTAAATGATGGCAGCATATGCTTATAAAGCAGAATGTTCAAGTGAACACTCGAAAGTGGCAGGATGACAAAAATCACAATTTCTTTACTATGGACACAATTTCTTTCTTTCTTTCTTTCTTTCTTTCTTTCTTTCTTTCTTTCTTTCTTTCTTACTTTCTTTCTTCCTTCCTTCCTTCCTTCCTTCCTTCCTTCCTTCCTTCCTTCCTTCCTTCCTTTCTTTTTTTTTAAAAGATTTATTTATTTCATGTATGTAAGTACACTGTTGCTGTCTTCAGACACACCAGAAGAGGGCATCAGATCTCATTATAGATGGTTGTGAGCCACCATGTGGTTGCTGGGAATTGAATTCAGGACCTCTGGAAGAACAGACGGTGCTCTTAACCACTGAACCATCTCTCCAGCCCCACAATTACTTTAATATGGTGTAGCCAGACTTCACATCCACCCCCTTGTTTTAGAGTACATTAAAGAAAGATGGATATGGTCGTACATGCCTTTGATTCCAGGATTAGGGAAGCAGAGGTAGATCTCTGAATCCAAAGCCAGACTTGTGAGTCCCAAGACAGCCGTGGTTACACAGAGAAACCTTCTCTCAAAAAACAAAAACCAAACAACATAAAGTAAATTCTTTGATGAAGCTAGTGTGAACAATTTTTGTATAATTTTCAAAAGTTCTAAAGCAGCTTAACATAAACTACCATAGAAATAGAGATCGCCTGTTTTACTTCAACTTCCAGTTTTAATTGCTATAATTTCAGATTCTTATTTTTTTTCTGAAAGGTTGTTCTTTAATTCTGATCTTATTATTGCATTTTTTCTCACTACTCCTAAATTTACCGAATTTGCACTTTAAATTATCATGACATTTTTATATCTTCATTTCCTTTAAAATATAAGGTAGTAACACCTGCTGAAGATACCACGTACTCTCCTTAGAGGATGGAAACATCAGGTTTGTAATAACCAGGAAGCTTCCTTCCTGCTTAGTAGCTTTCATAGTACAGGAAGGTATTATTTCAGTTGCTGTAGGAGAAAAATCATCAACACTCCTACCCAGCTGTGAACCCTGCAAAGGACAACAATGACCAATGTGACAAAGTATACCTACAAATACAATACTGACCCAACAGTTATTGGTGTATGCAACTGCCTTTTGTTGGATTCAAGGCCTGCTTCATAAAACAGGATGTATACCTGTTCCTATAAATCTGGACAAGAACCCATGATCAAGTAACTCATATACCCCATGTGTGGACCTAGTACTATTATTTTGCTTAATGAACATAGTCTCAAACTACCTTTTAAGTTTGTATCTCTGTAACTACAGATTAGTGCAGCTCTTGCACCTCATCAGAGAAGTTCTACATGCAGTGAATGACAGTAGTAGTCTATTACTGTGATAAAACATTTTAACCTAAAACAAGCTGTACTTCTCTATCAAAGTACATTACTTCAGATGATTATGGGAGGGAGGGCAGAAACACAAGCAAGGAAGGAACCTAGATACAGGAACTGAAGCAGCAGCCATGAAGGAATGGTACTTACTGTGACCTCATGGTTCTCTGTCTGCTATTTTATACAACCTAGAACCACCTGTCTGGTAGTGGCATCATGCGTAATGGGCTTGTCCCTCCCACACCAAATCATTAATAATAATAATAATAATAATAATAATAAATATCCTACAGACTTCCCTAATGGCCAGTCTGGTGATTCCCTTTTCCCAAGTGACTCTAGTTTATGTCAAGTTGACAAAACAAAACAAAACACTGAAACAGCACAGCAGCTACAGCAGAGATGGCTAACTGGTCCTAACTGTTCGGAGTGTGAAGAATGGAATGATCAGTCACAAATGGGACATGTATGCAAATTATCCCCATTTCCTCTGGGAATATCTGGAAGATGGGGTGGAACGATTATAAGACCCTCAGGTTAAGGACATGCTTTAGTGCAACAGTGTATTGTGAACATGGCAGGTCCGCAGCCCTGATGAACTTAAAACAGATGTGACTGCCACCACAATGCTTACATAGATCACATCAGCCAAAATTCCAGCATGGAGAAGAAGGGAGGTCCTCCCATACCCACACCCTAATTGAGAACCCCTGGACAGCTGATGGATTTTGGAGGAGGAATTGTCAATTTTAAGGATGTGGCCCTGATAGGACCACTCCAGTCGAGAATGTCATGCCCGAGTATATGGTCAGCAGAAATTTCACTCAGTAAGTTATTAAAAGAAAGAGGATACAAAGTGTGAAGGAAGAAGAATTTGTAGTAGTCCTGAGAGTCACTAGAGGAAGGAGTAGAGGGTGAATATTATCAAAATACATTGTATGCATGTATGACAACCAATTAATATAAGTACTATATTTGAATATATGTATTCATATATGCATACACACATATTTACATATATATACATAACATATACATATATCTTGAGTAACAGTGAATTGTATTTGGACAGAATAAGCAGGATTAGAGTCACACTCCTACCTTAAACAACTAGGAAACTGAAGGGGTAGCATATGTCACCCAGTAGTTGTCAAACATTCGACAGTAGACGTTTCTGGGCTGTGATTTATGAGAGAAGGAAAGAAAAGGGTGTAAACACAAGTGTGATTCAGTTTATTTTTACAGTGGGGAACACAGGGGGTTTATCTCTCAATGGTCACCGAAGAGACTTGGATCAGAGGTAAAGAGGTCAGAACCACCTAGAATGTGTGATTATTATAGATAGAAAACTGGATAGAGACAGACAAGGCAGCAGCTCCTTTTCTCCAGCTAAAAGATGACTACAGAACAATAGAAATAAACAAAGGCTACAATAGGGGCAGTGAGTCAAAATTCCATGTGAACTGGAATCATTGAGCATCCATCAAATGAAATATAATGATGTTTTAATACACACTTCTTTAGGTAGTCCTCTGAGAAGACATCACGCCTAGTCCAAAGAATCTCGAATTCACTCTAACCACCTTTAAAGGCTGTATGGGAAGCATTCAAACCGACATCAGTGCTTTAACTGCATCTCAGAAAAATGTACAACATCATTTACAGTGATAGTGAAGAAACCCTCAGATCCCCAAAAATATACAATCCACAATGGCTGACTTCCAAAAGAAAATTACCAGATGTTACAACAAGCAGAAAAATATTATGTAGCGGAAAAACCAGTCGATATAACCTGACACAGGAACGACAGTGATGATAAATTTAACAGGTGCAGATGTTAAAATAACTATCATAAATATGCTCAAGGTGCTGAAAATGTATCAAATAAATATGATTAAATTAGAAATAAATGAGGAAAATGATGCACATAAACCTCTATAAGTTATAACACTGTGGGTTGAAATAAAGAATACATCCATTGAAATTACAAGCTGATTTGACATAGCTATATTTAGCAATGACTGGACAAAAAAAAGTCTTCAAATATTCAGAAGTTTTACAAGCTGTGTGAGGAAGAAATATAAACAAAGCAATGTCAAGAAACAACCTGGCTAAACTGTGAAATAATTGTAGCCAAGGAAAGTAATAAAAATGATAAGGGAGTAAACAAAGTTCAAAAGGCAAAGTTCAAAGGGCATCTATCTACAAAGTTCAAAATGCAAGGATCATGGCATATTGACCTTGAGAAACTGAGAGAACTAGAGATGATGGAGAAAGACTTTGAAAATGATTTGGGAGAAGTAAAACAACATACTAACTTAAAATTTGGTATATAGTGAACATATCAAAACAGAAGCAAAAAATATCTTAGAGAAATTAAAGCTGAAATAAATATACTGTTGGCAGGTTTGCCCTTCATGAAATCCTGAAGGATGTGTGTGTGTGTGTGTGTGTGTGTGTGAGAGAGAGAGAGAGAGAGAGAGAGAGAGAGAGAGAGAGAGAGAGAGAGAGAAGCATATACCCAAAGCAAGGGGAAATACTAATAAGCAAACCTAAAATACATTTTCTCATTGCTTCATCCTTTTTAAAAATGTTGTCTGCTTAAAGGAGTAAAAAGGCTTAATTCACTTGAGAAGAACTGTACTATTATTTAGAGATAGGCAGTTTGGAGAAAACAAAAAGATCTTTTACCAACTCAAGTCTTATGACCAGGAATCCATAGATTAACTACATGAGAATAAAACTGCTATAGGTGAGGAGTCCAACTCTGATGCCACCAGAATGGAGGAGAAAAGAATACAAAAGCAGTTGATGTAAAATAATGGAATGATGTAAAATAATGAAATTACAGGAAAGAATTGTGATGTTTGTACAAGAGAAGTCATTCTGGTTCTGTGGGATGAACCTCATCCTACCTGCAAGGGATTTATGACAGTTTCACACTTTGAAGTCTCTGCAAAGTCTCCAAAGCAAAACTTTCCTCTGTGCATGTGATATGTAAAATATATATATATATATATATATATATATATATATATATATGTGTGTGTGTGTGTGTGTGTGTGTGTGTGTGTGTGTGTGTCTATGTTTTCTATGAAAGTATGTGTTGCATGCATGTGCATTTAGTTACATACCTGTGCATATGCACATACCTGTATATACACCTGTGTAGGCTAAAGGTCAATGTTGGTTTTCTTTCTGGTTTGCTCTGTGTTATTTTTAAGACTGCAGATGCAGATCTTTTTTTTTCCCTTCCACTTGAAACTTCCAAAGTATTTTCACAAAGAACTTTATTCAACATTGCAGAGGGGGGAAAATCCACCCATCAACAAATCTAAGCACCTTGCTCCTTATCTCAGCCTTCAGATGAAAATGTTAAGTGGTCGTGCTTCATTTCTGGATGTAGTGGTCCAAAGAAGAGCAGGCAAGCTTCTCAAGATAGATGTCTTCATCTGGTTTTGCTGGTATAATATACTATCTGAAACTGTACCTTTCATATTGAACAGGAATTTTCTTGCCTTACAATTAATTGTAGGAACTGAGAGATAAAGGATTGAGTATCGATCTTTGATGACAGTCTTCTTGCTGTAGTATCAGATGTAGAAGTTCGAAGGTCAAGAGAGGCCAAGTAGAGAGTCTGTATGTTCATGAATACAGAATACATTGCAACAGCAATGGCATCTATCCACTCATGGTGGTGGATCATTAGTGACAAAACTACTTATTAAGGAACCTGTCTCTAAAATCTGTTACTCTCTTATTTAAACAGTGGATTTGAAACAATATTCAAATAATAACAGTACATTTTATCTCCTCACAAGAGTTAGAAGTGAAACCTCAGAGTTCTTTCCTTGACTCTTGTGTTTAATAAGTTGGTCTCCACTCCTTAGAGAGGTAATTCTGAGTGACTGAAAATTTACATCTACAATCCAAAGTTTATAAGCATTTTTAAAAAAAGTTACACAAAAGTGAGTAGAGGACCCTGTCATACTATTATCAGATTATATATATATATATTAGTGAAGTTGGGACAAAATAAATTTTGCCAGTGGCATTGAGTTTTCTAAAGCAGAAACTTTATGGGAATATTGGGAATCATCTCATGGACAAGGGCTTAAACTAGAAGAAAATATGCTGATATTTATCCATTTGTGTTAGATGTTTTCAGTTTTTATAGGTAAAAGGTGAGGCTGAGGTGAAATAAAAGCGTAGAAAAGCTAGCTGGCATACAATTAATAAGAGCATCTCTTCCAATGCCCCTCTAAATAGAAAGAAGAGACATTGAGAACCCAGCCACAGAGAATGAGACTGGCTGGATCTTGTCAATGGCTAGGCATTTTATTTGTTTGTTTTTGTGTTTGTTTGTTTAAGGAGGTAAATTTCAGATCTCTTACATACACTACACAATTTTTCCCACTGTCAGCCACAGCCCTAAGACAGCATTTAATAAGGCATTGAATATTTTGGTTAAAACTAAAAGAAAAACAATGATTAGTAGTGGAGTGGATGGTGAACCCAGTTTCTGAATCCAGAGGGAGTCAGTTAATAAGATTTCATATACTGGGTTTGAATGTTGATTAAATAGGAATTGGCACCAAATCATAGGAGTGAAACTTGGTATTTTACTTTTGACTTTTAGTTTTGTTTTGTCTTGAAAATTGTTTTTTATGCAATGTGTTCTAGTTATGATTTTTCCTTACCTACTCCTTCCAGATCTTCCCCATACCCCACCCACCCAAATATGCACCCTTTCTTTCTCTTTCTTTAGAATACAAATGGATATCTAATAAATAAGTAGATAAATAATTTAATAAGTTAAGATACAATAAAAACAAACTAGAATAAAACAAGAAAAAAATAAAACAGGAAAAAAAGCCAAAGAAAAGACAGAAAGGTACAAGAAACACACACAGATGCTGAGACACACGCATTTGCACACGTAGAAAATCCATAAACACAAAATCAGAAATCATGATATATAAGCAAAAGATCTGTATGGAAAACAATAAAATGCCCAGACAAGACAGTGTGAAACCAAAACCTATAAAATTATCATTGAATTCATCTTGTATTGGGCATCTAGTGTTGGGCTCAGGGCCTGCCCTTAAATGTGATTTGTATATCCTGTGAGATCTCATGAGAGGGAACTAATTTTTATCCTTTGCAAACAGTTATCAATTATAGATAGCTCTGGGTTAGGGATATGGCTTATGTCTGCTTCCATATCAGTACCAGGTCTCCAACTCACTTAAACCAGTGCAGTTTCTATGCATGTTGTCAGTCTCTGTGAGTTCATATGTGAATCATTTCTGTTGTGTCTAGAAGGCCCTTTGGCTTGGATGTTTTCCATCCCCTCTGGTTCTTACATTCTTTTCATCTACTCTCTTGCAGAGTTCCCTGAGCTGTGAGGGGAGAGATTTGGTGGAGGCATCTTCCCCAGGACTAAGTGTTCCAAGGTATCTCTATGCACATTGTCCAGTCCTATGTCTCATTGTTTGTTCCCATTTACTGCAGGAGGGCTCGTCTCTTATGATGGCTGAACAAGGTGCTGATCTATGAATATAACAGAGTGCCATTAGGAGTCATCTAATGGCCATATTCCTTTAGCAGAACAATATTTGGTTTTCCCATAGGTCCATGGTCTATCTAGCCTCATGTTCTTCATGACCCAGGCAGTATTGGGCATGGGTTACACTTCATGCAGGGAGCCTTAACTCCAATCAAATGGTGTTTGGCTACTCCCACAACTTTAGTGCTATGATTGCACTAAGGTATCTTGCAAGCAGGTGACCACTGTAGATCATATGTTTTGTAATTGGGTTGGTAGTTACTTTTCTCTTCTAGTAGTTTGCAAAGTCTCTTCCTAGAATTCTTAGTTGTTAATAGAATATGAAAAATGTTAGGATATAATTTACTAAGACATAAAAAATTAGCTCCAAACAAACTGAACTAGAATTTGGTAACACGTATAAGTATGTAATCATTTTCCATTGAAATATATATTTTTATGTCTACAATTATGAGCGATATGAAAAGAAATACTATTTTTGTTTACAAAGATATGCCTTGATTTATTAAATTTGAGTTGAACAAGATTGTAAGTGACCACATAAAGTTTCTTATATTTCAAATTGCTTCATCTTTGGGAAGGATTCTCAAGGGTAGGAAAACAAGATTCAAACTAAGATGTCATTGACTGAATCTGTCTCTAGAACCTTTCATACAATATTAATCTCAAAGATGGTGGTTCTGGAACATGGTGTCTCTTGGGAAATATTTATATAGTAAAGGCTCGGCCTTTAGGAATATGTTACTGCTATTTTGAAAAGATTTGTAGGAGAAGTGTGATTCTCTCTCATTTTCTGCCACTGACTACACAGGTAGGAGTCCTATAACAGATGCTGCTGCCTTGTTCTAGAAATCCATAGCCTCTAGAATCCTGGGAAAATATGCTTCTGTTTGCAAAGTCGAGGTTTTAGTATTGTCACAGCAGCCCAAAATAGATGCCCACAGTATCTGGAGACTCGGATCACTTCTGTTTTTCTTGAGATACCCAGATATCCTAAGAAGTATAAACATACCAAGAAGCTTACTTGCCTCAAAAGACTGGGGACAGTGCATTGAATGTACCAGGCTTCTATTTGCAAGTGAGCTTTGTAATCTTTAGCTCCATAACATAAATCTTAATTTCTTAAAGCTGCCTCGTTGTCTCCAATTTCAAGAGGGCATGTTGGATATAAGATATCTGTTGTGATCATGCTTTTAGGGCAATTGTTTTCGGTATGTTGTGTTGTAATTTAATTTAGATTAGTAAGTACATCGCCATGAAAATAATAATGTTGGATATGTTTTAAAATTCTGGATATGTCAAAGAAGAAAATATATAACAATTTCTATTTATAAAGGTACGATCTACAAAACTACTATGAGTCAAGGATAGCTTAAGGGGAAAAAGAAAAGTGTCAAGAAAATAGGACCACCAATGTTTTAAATAAGACCCATATAAAGAACACATCTAAGGTAGCTTTTTTTCTTGCTGCTGTGAATAGAGCAGCAGTAAACATGGGTTTGAAAGTATCTCTGAGGACAAATATAATGTCCTTTGTGTACCTCTCAGAAGCATTACAACTAGGTCAAATTGTCGTTATATTTTCAGTCTCTTTTGAAATGCCCCAACTGGTTTTCATGCAGATCTTGCCAGTTTGAATCCCCAGGTGAAGTTAAATTCTCTTTCCACTCATCCTAACCAGCATTTCTTTTCTTGATGGTAGCCATTCCGATTGGAATGTAGAGGCGTTCATATAATTAATTTAGCAATATCATATAGAACAAAACTAAAAAATCTCATGAAAAGAATCATGATAGTTGCAAATAGCCTTTAGCTTTCAGTCATTCTGCTTCAGAAAAGAATTACTCTGCTTTATCCTTCATAAAATGCAACTTTTTTTTTGTATTCTTCATGCAGTAACTTTTCCTTCACTGTTATTTCTAGTAGTTTCATGTACATATGTTGGAGAAGTGTGTGTGTGTGTGTGTGTAAAATTTACCATTACTAACTGTTCTCTTCACCCCAAATTAGAAAGAAGATAATTATAACAGTCTATTAAATTCTATAGCAAACTAGTATATTTTATAAATATTTAATATCACAACTTCTAGAAATATATGATTCTTCACTGTACAATTTTTCTCTAAGATAAAAAGAACATATTTAACAAGAGACATCACCTTAGTTTTTTTTGGCACTATATTAGCAACAAGAACTCAAAAATAAACAAACTTAAAATTATAACTCTATAAAGCTTATTTAAAAATGACCTACACATTACTGAGTACCTAGTATTTTATTTGACTTCATTTTATTCAAAACTTAGAATCTACCAAAAAAAGATAGTGTGGGGGAATTTTGCTTTTGGCAAACATATAAAATTCAATATTGGTAAAATAAAATGTATGAAGATGAAATTTTATTGAAATGGCACTTATAATTTTTTGATCTCAAAAGTCTTTTAAACATAATGTTTTTAGTTCACTAATAAATGCAGAAAAGGTAAAAGGAACAAATTTTCAGGCTAAATGTTGATAACTCAGAAAACATAGCTCTTTTTAATTAACTAATATTAAACTTTTCTAACGTATCAAAGATTTACAAAAATCAAATGAATGCAAACACTTTGTATTAGTTTCTATACTTAGGAGGTTTTCTGAACACTGTGTTTACACACCGATTTTCCCTCTATATCAATTAGAATAAAATTTCATGGAGAAATTCATAAAATTAATTTAGAAATATTATATAGAACAAAACTAAAAAAATTCTCATGGAAAAAAATCAAGGTAGATGCAAACAGCCTCTAGCTTTCATTGTAAACTTTTCTCCACGGTGCAGAGGTAAATCCAATAATGCAAAACAAATACTCATTAGATTATTTCCATAAGCACAGACTCTTAGCTCTGCCCCACTTTATGTTTTCCTTCACATTGTGTTTCTGGCTTATGAGACAAATTGTTATCTGTTCAGTATGGAAGGCAAAGCTTTCCTCCTCAGTTTACTGAGGAGATGGTGACATTTAAGGATTTCTTTGATACAAACATATTAGAGGCAGTGTAATAAGTTCAGCCCAGAAACTAAGCACACTTCTGGGTGCCTTCCTGTATATACTATCTAGGTTCTTTTGATAGAGGCATTCCTTTTTTATTCAGGTTATTGCTTTTGAATGTCCTTAAATTCCACGCGTGACCTAACTGGGCCAGAGGATACAAGGTGACAAGGTAGCATCAAAGGAAAAGGATGGGACAGAGCCGAAGCTGCAGGCTCCAGTCAACATCAGTTATTGGAGAATCTGGGTTCCTTTTAGTGGCTTCTTAGTTTTGTTGACAAAAGAATTTGAAAACAGACTCAGACAGAAGCTGGGGGATCACTTTATTAGAGTTTGGGAGAAAAACAACAGGGCAGGAAAGCCTTAAGTCTTGGCGGTTGCTATGGAGGAAAGCAAGAAGGTACAGGAGGAGATTACAGGCAGGTCCAGTAATGAAGATCAGTTAGCAACTGCATGGGGTTGTGGGAGAGACCTTCTTCAAGAAAGGCCATCTGGACAAGAATGTTGATGGCTTTGTCCCTGATCTACAAGAGATAGAAAGAAAAATGGAAATGTCACTTTGTTTTTGCTGTTGCTGTTGTTGTCATTGTAAAAATAAATAAATAAATCCTGGAAGTTTGTGGACTGAAAAAATGGCTCAGCAATTAAGAGTACTGGCTGCAATTCCAATGCCCTCTTTCTGGTGCATGAAAACAGAATATGTGTATATATATATATGTAAAAAAATAAGTGTAAGGCTTCATAATACAAATTATTCTTCCTATCTCCTTAACCTGTCTTCTGTTGAATTAACATTTCCAAGGATCAATCTTTTTCGCCAAGTGATTGACTAGCCAAACTTGACTCACTCACAGAAGGGAAGAATGATTGGTAGTGTTTTGGGTGGCATGGAATGTCATGCCTCTACTAGAGTCAGAAGCACAACTCAACATTCTTTTCTTTTTTATGAAGAGGAAGTTATTTTCCTCTAATGGGTCTTTAAAAAATCCTGCTGCCTCATTCTTCTCGTGTGATAGTTTAAAGCCTAAAGAGGGACAGCTATGAAAGGTTATCTTCCTATAGAAAGAGGTGGTGAGGTCCAAAGCCAGTTAAGACCAACTGGGTCAACCTCAATGGCCTCCACAGCAGGCAATATTTGTTTAATTGCCCAACACTGAGAAATCCTTGTAAGAGCAACAGGACAGGACAGGGAGAGCTTAAAATAACTAATGGGCCAAGAAACCATCTGTCTTGGTTTCTTTTCCTGATGCTGTGATGAAATATTCCGACAAAGCAACTTAAGGAAAATGTTTTATTCCTAGCTCACTGTTGGATGATATAGCACATCATGGTATAGAACTTAAGGGGGTAGGACTTTGAACCAGATGGCCACATCTCACATACACAATGAAAGCACAGAAATTATAGAATACATGCTACTGCCTAGGAGTCATTTTCCATTTTAATGGTTCAGAGTTCCAGCCAGGAATGATAAACGGAAGGCAGGTCTTCCCGATTCAATTAATATAGTCAAGGTAAGCCCCTACAAGCAATCCCTGAGGCCCATCCCCCAAGTGGTTCTATATACTTTCTAGTTGACAATTAAAACTAGTCATCACAGATCCACCCTCAACTTGATACCCAATACCTCACTTTTAAGGCAAAAATCTTCTACCCCTTGTCCAGATAATATGACCATGATAAAATATAAATGCATTCACTCTAAATTTCTGTCCCCATAGTATTCAACATCCCTACACTTGAAAAGTTCAAGTTCTTTCAACTGTATTCTCCAATTAGAAGTCACATACTTCTAACATGCAATAATACACAGCAAACATCCATTTCTATTCCAAAAGGGAAGACTCCAGGTACAGCAAGGCATGATCGGACCAAAACAAGATCAAAACAATCAGAGAAAACAACAAATCCTGCAGCATAATGACCGGATCTGGGGTTCCTGGTGAAATTTACTGGGCTCTAAAGGGCCTATGTAGCTCCATGCCTCCAACTCTGCCAACTGTAGTACAGACAGTTTCTCTCGTAGACCAGCTCCACTTCATGTCCGCGGCTTTCCTCAGCGGATATCTCACAATACTGACATCTTCAGTATTATGTATCTCCATTTTGACCTACATTTCTTCTTCACCACGTCACACAATAGCTCCTGAGAGCTTTGTTACATGGTCTCCAACATTCCCAGATTTCCTGACCTCAGCTTCTTTCTAAAAACATGAATCATTGTTCCCAGACCTCCTTAATCTAAATCAGGTTTGCTGGACAATGCAGTTAAAGGTGTAAAGAGGGAAGAGACGGCTTCCCTGGAAAAACAAAAAGTCTGGAGGAAAAGAAGGGTAAGGCACAGTTTGGGAGTTTGAGACAACTATCTGTGAAAATATTTATATTTTGTAGTTTTTCTCCTTCCTGGTGTTACCTGTCTTCTGGGAAAGTTTATGTCTGCTCCACTTCTGGACAGTTCTGTCTTTTTGCAAGAAGCTGGGAAAAGCTTCCTTTGTATCTGCCATTATCTCTGACATAATTTCTTCAACTGTGATGTTAAAAACACAAATTGAGCTGGGCATGGTAGCATATACCTTGACTGTGTTGTTTTTGTTATTGTTGTTGTTGTTTTGTTTGTAAACGTGACACAAGCTAGAATTATATGGGGGAAAGGAACCTCAACTTACAAAATGCCTTCATCATACTTCCTGTAGGCAAGTCTGTAGGGTTCTTTGTTGATTAATTATAAAAGTGGGAGGAAGGACCCAGTCCACTGGGATGGTATCACTCTTGGGAAGGTGGTCCTGGTTGCTGTATGAAAGCAGGGTGAATGAGCCATGATGGGCAAGCCTGTAAGCAGTGTTTCTTCTTGGTTTCTGCTTCAATGTCTCTGTATCTAGTTTTCTCACTTCAGTTCCTGCCCTGACTTCCCTCAGTGATGGGCTGTAACCTGAAAGTATAAGATAAAATCAATCATATTCTCTCCAAGTTGCTTTTGGTCATGATTAAAAGTAGTCTGGGCAGTATAAATTAAGTTCAAGGTCAGCTCAAGTGACCCTATCAGAAAGAAGGAAAAGGAGAAGGGGCAGACAGAAAGTGAAAAAGAAATCATGGAGAATGTAAGTTTTGAGTCTTTAGCTGTAGATACAGCTAATGATGCTTATAGCGGAAATGAATAAAAATCATACAGAGTGCTCAACTGTTAGGATAAAAGCTAACAGGAGAAAAAGAAAGAACACATTAGCAGACAGAAGGCAAGTAGATATGATAGTGAAGGAACCAACCAAAAGAATTTACAAGTAGATCCCATCAGAATAAAAACTTATATTTTCAAGAACGTAGCAAGAATAAAATATAAACAAACCACCAACTTAAAAAAAAATACATTTATCTGTGACAAGAATTTACTCAGAACATGAAAAGAATACTTATAATTTAGCAAGTTAAAAAACAGAACCACCCACATTGGGAAATGAACTTTGCATAGGATCAGAGATACTGTGGATATACAGGCCATGATGAAGTGTTCATCATTACTCTCGAGGGAGGTGAAAGTTAGCCTACAATGTAAAGGTATGAAAATAAATGTTAAATGATGATATTAAGACTACACAAATGCACACTCTCAGGTTAAACCTCAGTGAGGTGTAAGCATCAACGTGAATGTGAATCTTCGTATATTACTAGTGAAAAGGCAAAACGGAAGAGCCGTTTTGAGAAGTAGCTTACCAGTATCACACATTTCAAGGTAACCTTATGCTACCCAGTTATCACACTCCTAGAAAATTAACCCAAGGAGACAAAGGCATATGTTGACACAGACTGTGCTGTTCACAGTAGCTTTAAAAACTATAAACAGTGAGATCAGTTCAAATGGCTGTCACCTATTGAAAGATGATAAAAAAAAAGTGATTGGAATATGCATGCAATGGAGTGCCCGTTTTAGATTCTGCACGCATCTCAAAAGCATTATTCTAAAGGGAAAATACATAATGCATTCACACTGACACACACTTTATAAATCCACTTATGAAATGCCAGAGAAGTTAAACTCGAGTGACAGGGAGCAGATTAATCACTGTCAGGGTCTTTATGTTAGAGAAGAGACTGTGGAGGACTAAAGAGGATAGCCATGGACTCTGGGAGGATGGGAAAGTTCTACACCTTTACAGCGGTACTTCATGTACAGAAGAGTTACTAGACTCCTGGCATAGTACACTTGAAGTTGATCTTACTTATAGTATGCCATTTTTATTTACTTAAAAATGACTTAAAAAAAACCACAATGTACCATATATTGTGTTCTAGGTTTTATGTTAAATGTTTCAGGGATCAAGCCATACTTATTCTTTGTGTAGTCCAGTTGAAAATAAAAGAGAACAATTTAGTAATTACAGCACATATTATATGATGTGACATTAAGAGATAAGTGTACATGAGTCTTAGGGACAAAATAACTAAATGAAACACTTAGGACAGAAAAGCATTATGTCTGTGTCACCCCTGAGACATGTGAACATCATTACAATCACATCTGCCAGTAACACGCAAAGCTATACAAAGGTAAGGAAGTGTGTACATACATCAGAATTACAAAATGAATTTAAAATTTCAATTCTTTTTCTGTATACTTTTAATACTCCTATATTTTTATTCTTTCCTTCAACTTGTGAGCTACAATAGATATAATTACAAATATACCTTCTTTCATAACTGGCACTCATGTTAAGATTTAGAACACTTTTGGACTCTTCTTTTAAGGTCTTTTGGTTGCTGGCTGATTATTTATTGGTGTTTTGACATTTCCAGAAGATGATTCTGTCACACTATAGAAAAACTGTACGGTAAAATCAAAAGTGTCATTGTCCTATGTAGGAAGTGTTTGGGATGAGCGGTTTTGACTCTGTCAGCTTCATTTGCGAGAGAGAGCTAATTTAGGAAACATTTGTAAGCACTCCCATGGTGAAGCATGCCTTTGTGAGAGAGGTAAATATGAATACCCTGCCCTTGGAGAAGCTGCTGAACTTTTTTCAAATCATTTCACTGCAGGGGATTATTATAATGTTTCACAGGAAGCATGTTGAACCCTAAATAGAATGGGTGCAGAACTTTCTGAATCTCCTCTACACTTTGGTATAAGAAAGAAATGTTTTTGTGGATTGACCTTAAAGGGCACTTTTTTTATATGGTAATAATTAATGAAAATGATCATTCAAGCTAATGAAACTGATAATTAGAAGCCATTTTCAATTTTAATTAGAATTGGAAATGTTGCTGTGGAATAGTCTGGAGAGCTATCTGGAAACCGAAGGTCTACTGTTCCTTGACAGAGGGTGACAACTACTCAGGCAGGGAGCAACTGCACCCATCTTGAACCAGACTATGGGTTGGGGCATCCTCTCCTGTTGCCTTCTGACTTCACATCTCAGGTGGAAAGAAAAGTATACACTAACTAGAAATGGGATAGGTTTTTGTTCCTCAAAAGGTGGGTACCATGGCCTAACTATTTGTGATACCCCAAATATTATGTATTGAAATCTAATCTGAAAGATGAAAGTTTAAAGAGGTGAGTACTTATGGAGGTGATTACATCATGAAGGCAGAGTGCCAGGGACCTGTCCAGCCTTAGGGGAATGGGTCAAAATGGGATATAGCATTGAACAGAGGCCAAAAGACTGACGATCTCTGACCTTGTAGGAAACTTAACTCTTACTTTATAATTCTCTGTGCTTGAATAAGCGCTGATCCGTGGTGATTAACATATGCTATATTGCAGCAGGGAATTCAGTAGAGGATTTGTCACTAAGATTCTTTTCCTTTTAGCCCTGGAGCTTCACCTCTTTTTGGCCAGGCAAGAGGGAGGCTTGGAGCTATTAACTCTTTGTGAACCAGGAGACAAAGTCACACAGAGAGAAAGGAAAACTTTTCACTCAAGTAAATATGCACAGACATATGCACATTCATACACACACATTCTTGTTGAGTCTGACCACCTGCTTCATCTACTCCACAAGTATTTGTGTGCATATGTATATGTGTTCATGTATGTATTCATATACATATTCATATATGTCCATATATATTTGGTGGATGGAGCAAAAGTCCCCATGAACAAGTTCCATTGAGTAATCACCTATGGAGAAAAAATTCACTCATTCTGGATGAAAAAATAAGCTCCAACCTTTATTTCTCAGAGAAAGAAAAAGCTCTACATTTTTATTGCTGAATGAATGAAAAAAGTTTGCGAGTAAGGAAAAAGCCACTCTCCTATTGTTGTTCTTAGTGCTTATATTTTCTCAGGAGACTAGATCACATGGTTTTCCAAGTATCTTTACATTCCAAAAGTTCATTATAAATCGAATAAGAAGTTTCAGTAAGACAAAAAGGGCTAGCATGATCAAGCTATATATGCCATTCTTGAAGCTTATCCAAAATAGAAATACTGACCTCAGGCCATGGGTAATCTTATCTGCTTTCTCTACCATATCAACACTCAGCAGAGCAGCATTCTTGAAATTCATAAGCTCCCTATGTATATGTATAGCTAAAACATCCAGAGAGGTGTTAGAATTATGCCAAATAAATGTCTTTAAACTTCTTCCTAATTATAATGACTACCACTGTAAATTTTAGAACTAACATGAATCCAATGGTATTTGGCATGACTCTCGAGATGGTTCCTTACCCTTAAATTCCGAACCTCCTTCCAATAATTTGAATAGAATAAAGAACATCAATCCATTCTTCCAAATGGCTAGCTAAATCCTCTTGTATATTCAACATATTAGTAACATTTTTTCTAAATGATTAACAAAAGTAGTTGTCTTAACTTCTTGTGTCACAGCAATTGCAGAAGCAGTGGTGCTAGCAATTAATGTAATTAAAGCTGTTATTTGATTTATGATGAACTTTTGGAATGAAAAGATACTTGGAAAACCATGTGACCTATTCTCCTGAGAAAATATAAGTACTAAGAATAACAATAGGAGAGTGGCCTTTTCCTTAGTCACAAGCTTTTTTCATTCATTCAGCAATAAAAATGTAGAACTTTTTTCTTTCTCTGAGAAGTAAAGGTTGGAGCTTATTTTTCATCCAGAATGAGTGGGTTGTTTCTCCATTGGTGATGTTATATTCAAGCCCATTACACTCTTGCTTCTGCTTAAAGCCTGACTCATTTCTTCCAGTACTTGCAAGCTACTTTTAGAATACCAAGGTTCTGTGATACTCAGGGCAGTAAAACAAAAGCTGGTTGATAGACCTCTGTAACTGACATGCCGGATTTCAAATAACAAACACAATTAGAAGGTGAAAATCAATACAACTTGCATTAAATACTGTAGAAGAATGTGTTTATTGTCTTGCTTGTTCCTTGACTATTTGCATCTATTGTATTGCTAGTCCCTCAACCTAGAACTGACCTTAATGCATGTAATTAAAATGGTATAAAAACAAAAAGGAGGAGGGGGGTGGGATAGGAGGTTCTAGGGAGGGGAAATGGGGAAAGGAGGTGACATCTGTATTGAAAATAAATAAAATATTCAATGAAAATATTAAAAAAAGAAAAACCAATAAGCAGACAAATAAACAAATATATATTTACCCAAGTAAGTAAGTAATAAACACATAAAATAAATGTTTACCCCACACTGCAAATTCAAAACAACAAAAAAGAAGTTTTAGTAGGAATGTTTACATTAATTTCATTAAGAGTAGTTATCTAATTAAACGTTTAATATTTTTTTCTAGCTCCAGAAGTTCATTAAGAGTTTAAAACAACAAATCTTATGTCATAAGTTAGCACAGTTTTATCAAGAGAGTACATCTTTGTTGTTCTGCAGAAAATTTGCCAAATAGGATGGCTAATGTCCTGAAATTATTAGACTAATTTAGTAATGACTGGAAAGGCATATCAGCATTAAGAATCAATCCTGAGATTTTTGAAGCCCTTGCAATTTAGAATTTTACACATCATGGACCATGCAAAAATGGTGAGCCATCTTTAGAAAAGTCATCTTCTAGCCGTAGCCTCTCCTAAATGGCTCCTGACAGTAGAGCTTCCATAAGTAGGATTAATGTTTTTCTAAAGTGGTCAATGGGTGCTTGTTTGCCTTACATCATGAGAGGAAGGACAAACCAAAGGGATGAAATCTTTGAAACTACTAAGTAGGCTCCCAGTAGACATCAAATCACCTGACACCTTGATCATTTGTTCCCCAGGTTCCAAGACAATGAGGAATGAATTTCTTTTACTCTAAAATCTGGCCAGTCTATGACACTTTGTTATATACAGATGGATATACCTCACTGGTCCAATCTACCAAGTTTCACCTGTCACTGTAATTTTTCTCTTGAGAATTCTAAAGTTTTAAACTCCTGATTTTTAACCTGACTTTTTGATAGTAGTCCTTAGCTGGCCCTGGAGTTATTCCCATCCTTCATACCAAACTGCTAGTGGAGCAGAATTGGGTATGTATCAAGATTTGAGGGAGTGATGGATTACAACTTTTGAAGGCTAGCATGTACAATTCACAAATGACCCTAGCTACGGGCTTCCACAAGAAGCAACTTGATATCCTCAGTCTATTTAACCATGGCTTTACCAACTATTTGTTTGTGAATATATTGCTCCACTGAGGTAATATTTAGGAGTTTTCAGGACTTATTCTCAGCAAATGGAATAAGAAGAATTGCAAGCCCTTCTCAGCTTTAATAGGACAGTTTTCTGGACAACCTGATCTTTTCTCTTCCCTCAGATCACTATATATACAAGTAACTAACTGTTCTCCTAAGTGATGGGGAGGGGGCATGTCTTCATGCTGGAGTCTCTGTATCTAGATGATAAATACATGATACAGAGGAGGTCACAGAAACCAGAAGACCTATATATGACATCTCATTTAACTGGGTTCATTTTTAAAGCATCTTTCAACACTATTCCCTGTTCTGTTTAGTGGTCAGAGAAACTATACACACAATATAGGGCAGTGCATATCTAGGATCAGCAGCTTTTCCAAGTTCATTTCAACACTATCAGGATGAGAGATAACCTTGATGTTGGGATTCAAGTAGGTTCATTTCTTCTGTGTCATTGTTTCTTATCCACTGCCTAGAAGATTATTATGAAGATATCCAGTTTCTAAGACACAGTCCTCTGCAAACATTCTAGATGTTGGCCATCTCCCCTTTGTTACGTTGTTACTCTTTTTGTAAGCAGCACTAGAATAAAACCAGGTGGTTGATTCACTTTCACCAAAATGAAGAGCTCGGTCCTGGATCAACCATTACAGGACCAAAGGATTCTCAAAGCATCAGCATCTTGTTTTGTAAGAACTTTTTTCGGAATGCTCATGTGACATGTCAACACTGAAGGAGTTACACAGTCTTCCCAGGGAGTATTTCTTAAATGTAGTTTTTAATTTTAATAATCTGTGGGCAATCTTTTACCTGCATTCATTTGGGATTTGATTTTTAAAAATTTCAAAGAATTACAGAAATTCCAGTATGCATTCATCCTGTTTCAATTTTCCCATTTATATTGCTATGAAGTGTTGTCAAAAAAGAAACTATCACCTGTGCCTAAACAAACTCCAGGTTTTTTGAATCTTTAGTTTACCCGTAATGTTATGCTTTATTTTTCAATCCCAACTTCTAATTGTAGAAGCTTTCTGTATTATGTCTTTCCCCTTCTGATGTGAGATTCTTTCTAGATGTTACACTCAGTCATTTTTTTTGGTGATGATTAACTTTATTATTAACTGGAGACAACCCAGAATTACCTGGGAAGAGAGTATTAGTGAGGAAGGAGCTAAATCAAATTGACCTATGAGCATGTCTGTGATGGATTATCTTAATTGTTAGCTGACAAGAGAAAACCCAGCACATAGTGGACAGCACTGTTTCCTGAGCAGGGAAAAGCAAGTAAGCTAATACTTCCCTTCTCTTGAATGTGAATGTGATGTCTTCAGTTTAAACTCCTGCCACTGTGACATTTCTGCGATGACAAATGACCACCATAACCGTGACCTGGAAAGAGTCCCTATCCCATGTTGCTTTATCTTAGAGTGTTTTATCAGACAACAAAAATGAGACTACTATAGCAACTAAAACAGCAGATGAATTTTCTCTAAAATCAATAGAGTGTATCCACAGTATCCACATTGAAACATAAGAAAGGCTCTTGATATTTAATGCCCAGATATGTTAGTTATTCTCTCTTTAGGCAACAGCCTTTAAAGAGTAAAGTTCTGTAGACCTCACAGAATAACAGCAAGGGAACTATTGACCTGTCTAGGCAATTATGATATGTGATGACAGATTCCACTTGGAAGGTCATTCTTGCCAAACTACCATGGATGAGATGCAAGGATTGACTCTTTAAATTACATATAAGCAGTAGCATTTAATTACTTTCTGTTTTGTTTTATTTGTTTTAAGACTGGATATCATAGATCCAAGTCTGCCTTCAGAATCCTTTTGTAGCTAAAGCTGGTCTTAAACTCCTGAGCTTTCTTCCTCTACCTCTCAAAAGCTAGGATCACAGGCGTTCACCATCACACAAGCTAGGATCACAGGCGTTCACCATCACACCTGGCTTAGTTGTTTAAAAAAAAATGCCTTTGAATCTAGCATTTACTTCTTCACTAACCAATGTCAATTCATAGTCACTCTGTTCATCACGGATATAAAAAGTAGGAAGGTAATTATTTCTGAGAAGATACAAGTTTATGTTCATGAAGAAAGAAGGAAGTTGTAATGTAGATTTAGTTTACTGTGTTTGCTTTGTGAAGAAATGTGTGATGACTGAAGGAAAACTAAATTATAGCTTTATTTTTAAAACATTCATTATAGTTCTATAGTATTTTAAGATAACATAGAGAGAACACACAGTTAAAACTACTAATTTATAGTATGATTTACTAGTGAGCCATTTGGTTTAATTTGAGTTTGGGTTTGATATTGCTACATAATGAATGTTTAACAATTCAGATCCTACTGATAGGAATCTAAAATTTCTAATAGGCATTGAACTGAAATTTAACTAAAACTTTTATGAAATAAATTATTTTTTCTCAAAATTAATACTACAAACAAAGAATGGTATGTGAACCTTTTACCCAATAAATGAGAACAGCTAGATTTTTGAGTTTGTTCAACTGTGATTGAGGCAAAAACAAGAACAGCAGTTTGCCACCCCGTCACAGCAATTTGCTCACGTGATCTCCAACCATTCTTTTCTTGAAAAGTGGGTTTTCTTAGTGATAACCAGGTCTGATTTGATCATCTTCTAATATTCTCAGTTATGAAAACAGTTCTACTACTCAAGACAAAAATATTTTCACAAATAACTCCAGTATTTGTGCTTACTTATGCCTCTGGGAAGAGGATAACCAGCCTTTGCAATGCTCTTCTGAAATTACATACTATACTTTTTAATCTTTCTTTCCCAAATGTGCATGAGGCACGTGCTCACAGGTACCCTTGTCCATCTTCCTGCTGTGCTCCTATACCTCTTGTGCTCAGATAGGAAGAAGGGACAGAGCAGACATTTCTACATGTTTACGTGAAGTTCATCCTAACAACTGCCCCAGTTTTGGTTCAAGAATGAATGATACTTCCCCAGGTCATTCTGTGAAAAAGTCATCTCAGAAAGTTTTTTTTTTAATTGTCAATTCTTGTGATGCTGTTCAGTCACATCTCTTAATTGAGCATCACAGCATATTCCTCATGTGTTCTGTTGACTTAGGACAACAACAGTTCTCAGCTAGTTTACAGCCTAAATTTCTTCTACCCATCTCTTAATACATTACAGGAGATCTCTTTTACCATGGCTAAGTCATCAACCAAGTGTGGTGGAACTAAGCTAGTTCATGGCTGAACTTACGTCAAAGCAAAAGCTAATGTCAGAATTCCCTTTAAGCAGGGATATTTGAAGGATATTTGCTTCTAGACTCTCCAGTGGTTGTTATATACAATAGATATATTAACTAAAATACTTAATATGTACACTTAGCTTTAAAGTCACACTAAATCTTTAAAATGTGTACCTCATCATGCCTACACAACATGGAATAAAACCCAAATATTTTATCCTTATGTGAAATTTTCAATTGTGTTATTGTCTTCTTTAGCTTATTGAGTTAGGAAATCAATAACATTTTGGCAGAAGTAAATGACTATATATTTTAATTTATCCATAGAATGAGTCAAAAGAATCACTATTAATATCCAAATGAGCTATTAAAACACAATTGTTAGCTGTTTTTTTGTTTGTTTCCCTGCTTTATCCTATTTATTGTGGGTATGTAGCAAGGCTGCAATGACTACACTTCAACTCTGAACTATGATGATGAACATATCCTCATTGTATGCTATTTGATTTATCCTGAGTTAAAATCCATGCATTCATAGAAGATCATCCAATGATCTAGATGTTTCTATTTCCTTAACTCAAAAGGATTTTGATCTCAAGCTGAAAGCAGACAACTAGAGTCTTTCTTCTGGCTCCATGTCCTATCTGTCCTCATTTCCTCTGTCCTCATAGGAATCTGGCTTCCTCCCTTGTATAGGTAACCATATCATGCTAGCTAGTTTTATGTAAACTTGACAAGTGTATAGCCATCAGAAGCTGGGAACCTCAATTGAGAAAATGCCTCCATAAGATCTGGCTGAAGACAAGCCTGTAGGGCATTGTCTTAATTCATTATTGATGTAGAAGGGCCCAAACCATTGTAGGTAGTACAATCCACCTTTAGTCTGGTGGTGCTGGAGTCCATAATAAAGCAGGTAAACAATCAATCCATGATGAGCAAGCCAGTAAGCAGCACCTCTCATGGCATCTGTATCAGTTCCTGGCTTCGGGTTCTGGCTCTGTTTGAGTTATTGTCCTCACTGCTTTTAATGATGAACCATAACATGGAATTGGGAGTGAAATAGTCTCTTTCTTCCTCAAGTTGCTTTTGGTCATGGTGTTTCACCACACCAAAGGTTAGCCCTAACTAAAACATAGACCAACTTGTCTTCTTCAAATTTACTAACTTTTTGGTATTACTATCCCTTTCTCTGGGTCTATAATGGCACTATCTAGCTTTAATAGTAGAAAGAGTACAAAGAAAGAAAATACCAATTTATAATTAGCAAAAATAGAATTCCAACCATTATATTTACTATAGAAATATTGACCATTTATTTATCATTAGAGAGATGATGCAGACACTATTATTTCTTTATTCCTGCACTGTGGTCATCAGTTGTGATACTTTACTGTTAGGAAGTTACATGTAAATGACATTTGTGCTTTATTTTATTCTATATTTTACAAAGTGGCTGATAAGCTCAAATTTCATACCAATCATGGCTTTATTTTGCTGCTTTTTATACAGAAGCCACCCTGCCATGTAAATCAATGTTTTCTAATCTTTATTTCACTTAAAAGGAACAAAATAGCCTAACTCATTACATACATTGGACCACAGTGTATCCTGACAGAGCCATCAGCAATGGCAAAATTGCTAATCAACTGTAAAAGTGTTTGCTAGCTCTAATATTAACTTAGCATTGTTTATATAGCATTTATTTGTCCATATCACAGTAACCTTATGCAATGTGATCTCTGGAAAAGAACAAAAGCATTCTGGGTAATTAGAAGCATGATATTATGAAGTTAAAGTCAGTGTATCTTTTTCATATAATTGAGTTCCATTACCTCTCAATGCTTATAGCTTTACTACATGCAAATGAGAATTGAGGAGATTAATATAGATCTCAAAAGTTCTTGGCTTTATGTATTTTCTATGAACTTCAACAAATGACATTTAACAGCTGATATGAGAGCTCTAGAAGGGAATTGAAACTGCATTTATATTCCTAACTTCATATAGTCCCCGACCATAAAGGAAAGGTCATTGTCTCTAACCACGTTCTCAGATTGAGGTGGGAAACACAGAGAGAATCAATAGACTAACTGCTCTCTGAGTTAACTGAGTCATGCACTTGAGAGAATAGCTGGAATGAAATACCCCAGAGCTTTGATTCTTTGCTTTTAAGATCCTTTAATTTTTGAATCTCTTTAGTTTCAATCTGCACAATTTAATGATATCCTTTTAGAAAACAGGCTTGTCAAAGGACCAACACTTTCTGTAATCTGACCTTATACCTTCAAAGTTCTCTCTCTCTCTCTCTCTCTCTCTCTCTCTCTCTGTGTGTGTGTGTGTGTGTGTGTGTCTGTATGTCTTTCCCTCTCTCCCTCCCTCCTTTCCCTTTCTCCTTCCCTCTCTCTCTATCTCCCCATTATGGGTACTCTGAATTGACAATCAAGACTATATATATATATATAAAATGATCTGTCACTAACTAACACTCTACCTTAAAGTCTGTCTTTGAAGTTGAGGCAAAGATATTGAACTTCAGAAAACAAGATGTAGAAAGATGTATAGAAAATGTGGACAGGACTCACTCTATTAAAAATAAGGTTATGGTGTGGAACTACCTAAAAGACTTCCCTCTAGTCCCTGCTCCATTACTTATGGAAGAAATAGCTGTTTCTCAAGGCTCAGACTAGATCTACATGGTCTATAGGTGTCCTAGAGACCAGAGCAATAATATAGTTTTGCACATTTTTATTCTGCACAGGGTATTTAAGTTTAAGAGAACATGAGTTTCCTATTATCAAATGCAGATATTTATGCTATTAAAAGACTCCATTAAGAATATTAGTCTTAAATCATAATGTACTATTTATAAGATGTTTTAAAATAGTGACATCAAATCAGGGGCCCCAGTAGCAAGAAAGGATATATAGTTAGTCCCACCAGAACTAAGCAGATGCATAAATGCATGCAGGCTACATACTCTGGACAGTCCAGTAGAAGTGCATGCAGGCTACATACTCTGGACAGTCCAATAGGCATGAGCCTTGACCTGTTTGATCTTTTCTGGGTCTCTGTTTTATCAATAGTAAAATGAAGAAATTTGCCACTACTAAGGACAATCTCTCACAACTGTTATTCAGAGTAATCAGAAGTTCATCATTAAAGCTCCTCCACAATGCTTTAATTTTTGGCTAACCCAAACAATTTAAAGATCAAGTGAGACACCTCATGCAAAGTAGGCCTTAAGCAGAAAAGGCAAAGGAAATTCGGACCATAAAAACTGTGTTTGTGAAGCAATTATTTTAGTTGTTTCTTTGTTTTGACTATCACCATCTCAAACATCAGAGTTATACTAGGGATATTAAAGTGATACATGATCTGACTTATTCTTGGGGAAATATGAAGAAATATCATGTTACTCAGACAGGGTACCAGTAACAGACCAAAGAAAGAATTCCATCCAAGTTTCATTTGGTGACCCCCTAAAATGTATTGGGGTACAGCAGGGTGGTTGTTGGGGCTACTCAGGGAAATATTGGTTACTCAGGAGCAGTTCCAGCACTGAAACGTTCATCCCAGCATGGAAGACAATTCACAAAATGCAATCTGAAAGTTCCTGTACAGCGTGCAAACGACTTCACCACTCCACATCCTCTACTCTCTCCACAATTGCTTACTACTTATGTATGCTTGTGGTGAGGTCTTGTGAATGGTGTGAATGTCCATGTTTCCCGAGTCTTGTGAATTTTCTTAGCTTCTTGCATACAAAGAACTGTCTTTCTCCTTCTAGGAGAGTGCTTAATTTGAATACAACATTGTAACAGTGGGTTCTAAAATTTGAGAAATGGAGAGAGAAATAGAGAGAGAGAGGGGGGAGAAGGGAGAGGGAGGGAGGGAGAGAGGCAGGGAGAGAGAGAGAAAGAGAGAGAGAGAGAGAGAGAGAAAGAGAGAGAGAGGGAGAGATTCTTAGAACTAGAGAGATTTCTCAGCAATATGACATGATACTTTTCCAGAGAACCCAATATTTTGGTTCCCAGTTTCTGATCTGTAACAGTTATTTGTAATTCCAGTTTCAAGAAATCCAATGCACTCTCTCGCTCCTAGGGCCTCCAGATAAGAATGTGCTATACAGATATATATGCAGTCAAAATACCCATACACATCAAAAGAAAATTAAAAACCTTCACTTTCAGTACTGTTACGTAGTACAATTTCACTATGCTTTAATATTTGCAAGGTGGATCACAAGATCAAAATGTTGCCACTAAGAATCTTAATAGTCATTGGGGTCCAGGAATCTCCTCACAAACCACAAGAACACCTATCTAAATCAGACAGGGATAATTTATTGAGCTTAAACCCCAAGACTGTTTGACCAGGGCCATAGTCCAGATTCAGAAACTAAACCATGACGTCAAGTTAAGATTTTAAGCCTAAAATCTGCAAACATCTGTGTAAGTTATTTTCACCACTCAGGATTTAGGGATAAGGCATTTCCTTAGGAACATGACTTTATTATACATTTATCCTGCTTCCATTGGTTGGGGTATTCAATGGTGGCAGGGGCCTTGCCTTGTCTAATATTCATGCATTCATGATGGGACTACCATGATGGAAATTGTCTGACATTCTTGTCTTAACTTGCCAACAGGATGTAAGTTACCCACGTACATGTCTCTTTCTGCCAAGTAGGATGTCAGTTCCCAGGGAGGTCTTGGGAGCTTAAACTTTACTAGACCACTACTCAAAATGGAAGTCTTATTCCAAATAGTTTCTTATATTGGTGTAAGTGTCTCTCTTATGTTGGAGTTCATCTCAGGAGCAGTTTATACCTAAAAGTTTATACATAGGTGAATTGTTGGGTGGTTGATTTAAGTCCAAGCTTGCTTATTGTGGGTAACTATACAATATAGTTCTACTGACTTCTATTGTGATTGGCTTCCAAGAGCCCAGAACATAACAATACGGGCATTAGAAAGTTTCCTGGTAACAGTAGAAACATATGGGAAAGTTTGCTTTCATATGGGAAAGCCATTATAATGGCAGGCTAGCTTGGTACCTAGGCATTAATATTTTACCTAGGCCTTAACATTTTACCTAAACCTTAACACAATAAAGCTTAAAAAATTCAAAAAGCCTCAAACTAGGACTTTTGAATGACAGAGTCAAAGTTTTTATACTTCTCATGTAAAGAACAAGAAGTATCTGTCCCTAAATTTTAGCTAGTTATCAATTTAGTTGTTATCAATTCTGAGAGCCTGTAGTAAAATTTAATAAATACAAAGTGCTAACTAAAACAAATGAAAATGTGGCTATTAAAACTCTCTCAGAGGTAAGAGCAAACAAATAAACAAATATGAGTCTTACATTTATTGTTTTCCATCATAATAATGAAATAATCTGAGATTCTATATATTTCATTCTTTTGTGTTCTTATCTCCTAATTCTAAGAGGCCCTGGCATACTGGGCAGCATATCAGTGTCAGAAGTAAGTGCCAAGCACAGCCGCTGCTTGGAAGTTTAATCTGTTGCCATCCATGTGATAAAAAATTTCAACAATGGCCACACATGTAAATAGATTACATCTCACAAAGCCCTTGACAGGTCCTCTCATTCTCTTGGCAACATACTTGGGGACCAGCCAGTTTAGCTAATCATGCACTAGAGTAGAGTAGACCCAGGTAGACATTGAAATGACAAGTTTTCACTCCCCTGAGAGATGAATAAGGGCTCTTTTTGTGCCACATCCTCACCAGCATGAGCTGTCACTTGTTTTATTGATCTTAGCCATTCTGACAGGTGTAAGATGAAATCGCAAAGTAATTTTGATTTGCATGTCCCTGATGACTAAAAATGTTGAACACCTCTTTAAGAATCTCTCAGCCATTCGAACTTTCACTTTTGAAAATTGTTTTAAGACATATACCTCATTTTTAAATTGGGCTATTTGTTTTCCTCATATCTAGTTTTTGGAGTTCTTTATATATTTGGGATATTAGCCCTCTATCAGATGTATAGTTGTTAATTTTTTTTTCTGTTCTGTAAGCTACTGTTTTGTACAAAAGACAGTGACCTTTGCTGGGCAGATGTTTTTCAGTTTCATGACATCCTAGCACAAACTTTTGATCCCAGCACTAGGGAGGCACATGCTTTTATTCTCAAACAGTGAAGTCCTTTGTAGAAGGAAACAGCCATGTTTGAAAGTGTTGTTTAATTGAATGACAAAGTGATGAGTCAGAGAAAGATCTGACAGAATAGTATATGTCCAATTCTCACAAGAAAAGAGAAAAGAGAGAGAAAACTTGAGGGAGCAGCACACACACACACACACAGAGAGAGAGAGAGAGAGAGAGAGAGAGGACACACACAACAGAACAGTTATAGAGAGACAAGTTGCAGAGAGACAAGCTAGACTCAGGTAAAGATAGAGTAATCAAGAAAATAGGAAAGAGACAGAATATTAGAACATATTGCCAGAGTTAGTATGGGACTAAGCAGAGCAGAGCAGTTCAGGAGAGACTGAGAGAAGCCAGTTTGAATCAGTCAGCCTGGAGAGGAGTTTGAGCCAGGCAGCTGAATTGAATTAGCAAGCCTGAGTTCAGAAAGAACTAACATGGACCCCTGGGAGCTCCCAGAGACAGAGACTGAGCCTCCAACGAAAGAGCATAGTCTCTTGTAGTTTCTACAATATTAGAATCTTGCTTAGGTATGTCTCTTGTATTCTTAATCTATCCTGGACACTGTTCATGAAAGGTTGTTGGATTTTGTAAAGGAACTTAATAAAGTCTCATTTGTAATGAGATGATCATGGCTTTTTTTCTTTCAGGTTGTTCATATGGTAAATCATATTGATAGATTTTCATTTATTGACACTGAAAAATAACTTGACTCAGAGAAGGGTCATGGTGACCACATCCCCTGTTACATTCTGTATGATATTATGTCATTGATGTTAAATTCTACAAAGCTTTAAGTAGGACCCATCATATTAAAGGTCAGTATGAACTGTTATGTCTAAAATGGCTTGGGTCAGAGCTGACCACCAGACAGCACTTCCTGCACCTTCTTATGAGCTCACTGTGTTTTCTGTGCTGTTTATATTTTTTTATAAATCTACCCTGAAAAATGTTTGATGTCATAGTTCAGATAATTCTGACCACTGTCCCTGATCTGATCAGTATTAGCATATGTGTTCAGTAAATCCCTGTCTGACTGACATGGATGTTCATGTGCTTTGTGGAGCATCTCTTAGGCCTCAACGTTTTCTTCTTTTTATCCTAGAGCTTGCAAGTGTGATGTTATGTCACTAGTATGAAGTAGTTCCAGCTCTTTTCTTTGTTTGTTTGTTTGTTCTTTGTTTGTTTGTTCTGAAGTTCCTGTTTGACTTCCTAAATTTTCATTTCTACATTTCCCTCACTTTGTGTTTTGTTTATGCATTCTCTTAGCATTTTCAGGTCTTGAACTGTTTTATTCATTTGCCTCAAATTTTTCTTTGTGCTTTCATGGATTTCTTCAATGCAATTATTCATTTCTATTTAAAGAACCGCTAACATATTCATAAAGGCTATTTTAAAGTCTTTGTCTTATGTTTCAGCTATGTTGCAATACTTATGGCCTACTGTGGTAGGCTGGCTGGACACTAGAGGAGACATATTATTCTGGATGCTACATAGGTTGTGTGTTTAGGCTGATGTCTGTGTTTGAAAAGATTATGATTCTAGATTCTGATATCTGGTCTTGTCTTTGTTGAGTGAATATTTTATTTCTTGGTTTCTCTTGCCTTCTCTGGTTCTTAGTAGATAGTGATATCTGTGTTTCTTTCTTGTCTTTCTTTCTTCCTTCATTTCTTCCTTCCTTTATTTCTTTTTTCTCATTTTCTAGTCTGGGACATTTTATTTGTGCTCCTTTGAGGGTGTTGACTCGTTGGGGGTTGTTCTTGGGGTAGTATAATCCAGACAATTTATTTTTTATTAGATGTTTTATTTGTTTATATTTCAGGTGCCATCCCCTTTCCCCATTTCCCTTCCCTAGAAAATCCCTATCCTATCTCACCTCCCCCTGTTTGCTTTTATACCATTTTAAATACGTGCAAATATTAAGGTCAGTTCTAGGTTGAAGGTCTAGCAATATAATAGATGCAAATAGTCAAAGGACAAGCAAGACAATAAAGTTCTGTGATCACTCCCATGATCACTGTTTCTAAGGGCTTCTCAGGATGGCCAAAATATCTGAGCCTACTTCCCTGTCCTAGCCCAAAGTCATTTTCATGTCTGAAGCCTACTTTCTTGTTACAGCCTTAAATTTAGATGCCTTCCTGAAATTACTTCTTTGTTCTAGCCTAATGTCAGATTCCTGCCTGAAGTGCACTTCCTTGTCTTTGGTCAATGTCATATTCCTGCCAAGCAGCCCATTTCCTTGTCCTTGGCCCATGTCAGATTCTTGCCAAGCAGCCACAAAAGCTCTCTGCTCTCTGCCTTCCTTACACATCATAGAATATGCATTATCAAAAGCAATGCACTTCTGTCTTAGGTTGGTAAGGCTCTGTGTAGAATCTTACCTGTCCTTGGCTTGCTAACCTGTTAATTTAATAACTTTGTATGGGCATCCATTTTCAGGTTCAAGCCATGTACTTTGGGTGAGTGATGGTTCCTGAGTGCCCCAGGCTCCCAGTTGCAGCTCTGGGGCATAAGATTGTAGAGGAGGGTTCTTGCTTGCTGCTCTTGGAAGGTTCAGGATATGGTGTCTTTATAGAAGCAGACCTACTAGGTGTCTGCCCCAGTCAAAAGGACCAATCTAGGGGAGTGGTATTCCAGAGGGGCAGGGTTTGGGTGGGTTGCAGCTCTGGGGCTTAGGGTTGTGGGGCAGGATTCTTACCTGCTGCTCTAGGGAGGTTCAGGATATGGTGTCTTCACAGGAGCAGACCAGCTAGGTGTCTGCCCCCCCCCCAAAAAAAGGCAAGTTATGCCATTTTTAATCTTTCCTTAATCTTTAGACCTTGTTGTAAACTATAACCTTTGAGCAATACAGCTTGGAAAGCCAGAGAACTACAGCATATAGTCACTGAAGACAGTGGCTTTCCATCTTGAGACACGTATACCTATGACTGGTGTGTACTGCTCTGTTCCGATATCTATCTATCTATCTATCTATCTATCTATCTATCCATCCATTTAGCTACCTATCTATCTTTATCTGCCTCAATTGTGTGTTCCTCCATGCCCATGTTTAATTCTAAAATGTTACTATCCCTTATGTTTATACACTTCCTGACTTAGCTTTAATCCCTCTAATCCTGAAATTCTTTTCTATCCTGTAATCAAAGTTCTGGCATTAGTTAAGTGGAGGTCCGAAAGGCGAGTGTGAAACATCTCAAGCTGCTTGACACAGGGTATGGTTGAATCTCCCCATCACTGTGCCTGTGCTGACATAACCACTAATGGAGAAGCCCCTTTTCATTGCTTCCAATAAGGATGCACACTGCTAAATGAATGCCACTGATGATCTTGCCCTTGGCCAGCAGCAGCAGCAGTGTTGATCAGATGTTTCTGCCTATTCTGCATTCTGTATGAAATTCTGGGATGAAAGTCACAAGGAAAGCCGATTCTTACAAGGAGCAGCTGTGCCTCCTTTCCTTGATAAGGGAGCAGAGCAATCAATATAAATTAATTGAAATCCTTTGGTATGAGAGATTTGTCTCTTATCTTCTATTTATTCACTCAGGTTCTTCCTTCCTCCTTTCCTTCTTTCTTTCCTTCCTTCCTTCTGCTCACCCTTCCTTCCTTCCTTCCTTTCTTCCTTTCTTCCTTCCTTTCTTTCTTTCTTTCTTTCTTTCTTTCTTTCTTTCTCTCTTTCTCTCTTTCTCTCTTTCTCTCTTTCTCTTTTTCTTTCTTTCTTCCTCAGTCTATATTCATGGTCAAGTCTTTTACAATTTTATAATTGAGTTCAGTGGATTTTCCTCCATTAGTGAGTACAAAACTAACAAGCAAAACCCAAAGATGAAGGAATCAGAGGTTTATTAGTTTCAGAAAATGGGAGGGGTTACTAATTACATGAAAACTGATGACCCTTTTACACAGGGAAAGTAGGGGTATTTTGTTGTATAGCTTATACATATACGTAAAGCAAAATACAGGTAGCTATGAATACAATTCTCTTTCTCCACAACTCCTCCTTCTCCTCCTCTCCCTCCTCCTCCTCCTCCTCCTCTTCTTTCTCCTTCTCTTCCTCCTCCTTCTATTCTTTTCAGACACAATTTTACTATATAGCTCATGGATGATCCTGAACTTCCTTCATAAGATCAGACTGGCTTCAAACTCACAGATTCTTCTGTCTTTTGACTTAAAAGTTCTGGAATGTGTGGCACTATCCTTGCATATTTGGTAGGTTCTTGACAATATTCAAGTTCAAGTGTGCATTTATGAACATACTCTATCAAGAGCATAAAGCATATATTAAGAAACAAAGAAAGCAAATGGAAGTGCATCCGTGCTGAGAGATTAGTATTATAATGACAAAATTTTACTCTAGTTCAGGGCTTCTTATTTAAACAATTTCTACTCTCTTTTTAGTGAAGAAAACCTATCCACCTGTATGTATATAGGTACACAGTATAGGTACACAAACCAAACATCTATAGATCACAAGTTATAAAGAAATTTATTTGAAAACAATTCTTTAGTATATACATACTTTTACCATTTATTAAATATTAGTGCAAGTTTTCATACTAATATGACATGCTTATTTTTACATAAACAATTGAATCTTTTTTGAAGAGTGTCTTCAGTGTTCATAGCTGTTGGTTTATATTAAATCATCAGTGCTTAGAATGCTCTTATACATAAATAAGTAGTACAACATAAGATGTGTAGAAACATTTTGGAAATTCCATCCAAATGCTAACCCAAAATTCAGTGAATGGCCATTTATGAATCTCAAAACAATTCACTGGCGACAGTTCTGAATCTAACATTTTAACACAATATAATCCAAAGATATACTGATGATACATGCTGAGGCTAGGCAGAAGGAAAATCTGGATTTTTGTTTTCCATGATAAATTTGTTACATTTCTAGAAGAGCAGAAAGATTTGAATGTATAGTAAAAGCATGGCAGTGCATAACTTAATGTGCATTGTTAAAAGGGCATTCCCAAGGGGGAATGCAGGTATATGTGCAGAAACAAGGATGCAGTGACATCCTGTGATGAGGCACAGGTGAGCACCATCAGATTAGCCATTTATATGTCTGACTTTGAGTTAGCTTTTGCCTGTTGCTTGTGCAGGTTTTAAAATCTGTCACTGTTGCCAGTGTTATTGCTGCTCCCACATTCAGTTCCACGATCCCTTGTTGACATGTGACCTGAAACTTAAGAAAGTGTGCTCCAGGTTACCTTAACAAGGGAGTCAGAGTGATATGGGAATCTTTGCTCATTGTAAGTTTCTTCAAAGTGTTTTAGTTGGGAAGAAATATGAAATAGAGTGACAAAAAAAGCAACATTACCATCTTTGTCATCTTTAAAGATATATTAACAATATCTTAAAGGGACAGCAGATATCCCTGGTATGGAAAAATGCCCCTTGCTTAGTAGCTGACACTTTGGGATATAATAATAATGATATATACATCTCCATCTCTATCTCTATCTCTCTATATCTGTTTATAATACTGATATGTGTGTGTGATTGATTTTTATATTCTTATATTTGAATGCCATGGTTCATGTAGCTAACAGCCCTCAACTTGCAGTCCTCTTGCCTCAGCCTCCCAAGTGCTGAGATTACACTGTGAGCATCTATAGTTCAGTTTTTGACTTCTGATCTTTCTAACTAGTTGTGTTTCTTTTTAATGGAAGATATACTATATTATAGTCAATACCAAGTTTCTATGTATTACAAAGCAGAGAGACCATGGGGGTATCCATTCAATATCCAGAGTTATCTAGTCAAAACGAATCATAGAATTTTCACTGATGTCTGTGTCTCTAACCTCACCAATATCTCACTCTGCCTCTCTTCTAACATTCCAGGATTGATGATCAGCACTTTCTCGGGTATATGAATGAAAAATGTAACTTTTGTTTCTACACTAGAGACACTTGGAGTATCCTACAATTTTATGCTTTAGTCTGAATGTTAGACTTTGCAGCTTTGCCATGAAGAAGACAAGAATAAAATCCTGTGATCTTAGTAATAAAAGAAGAAACAATGAAAGGCTAATTCCTCAATGAGGATAAGGGGATAGGTTTCACAAATAAAATATTAGTAATTTTATGCTCAGAATATATTTGGATGGTTTGACTTATCTCTTTCAAGTTCTGCTTGTCATTTCAATTGTAGATGTGCCAAACGGATCCATGGCATGGGTACCTAAGTGTGTATTTATAAAAAGAAAATGTATGAAATAATAAATAGTAATGTACAATGTTCCTGTGGCAAGGAGATATGTGGCACACTTTCTTACTGTCTTTAAGACCTGAACGATTTATTGATCAAATTAGTGCATTAAACAGCATTGCAAACTTCAAAGTCTCAGAAAAATAATAGAGTATACTTATCATCTTATGCAGATGACAGAGTCTTATTTTATAGGTCAATACCTTGATTACAGGTCAATAGGTCATTCTTGTGTTAATGTGTTTGGCTCTTACCTTCTTTTTTACCTATAAGTGGCTAGTGCACAGATTTCATGCATTTGAAAAGTTGACACTAAATAGTGTTTATTACCTGGTATTTCTAAGATTATTCTAGCTATTATGAGTCATATAAAATGAGCAATTCCAGTTCTTGTTGGTAAACCAGTGTCCTAAAGTATATTTTACTACTTGCTATTCAGCTTTCTCACCTACAGAACAAAGGCACAAAGACAATAAGCATTGAGCAAGCAAGTATGTATATGTATACGTATACGTATATGTTAATCAATACAATACTGGGATTTTGCAGCATTCTGCTGTGTGATTGATTAAAACATTTATGTTGTAGTTGTACATCAGTGCAAATTCTGCCTTAAAAATCTTAAAAATCTTTAACTTATTTATCTTATTTATCATGCAAGTCTCTCTTTGCACTTTTAGACAATAAATGCTGTAAACAAAAACTTGAGCCAGTGCCTGCATGGAGGCTCTTGTAATCTAGTCACTAAGAAGGAATGAGACATCTCTGAGGTAATGTTTCCTTGATTATTCCTACTTGTAGGTAATATCAGCTCCTCAGTAATGAAGAAACACTTGATAACTAACATCTTTTTTTTCTGAAGTATATATTGTGTTTTGAGTACAAATTCTTAAAAACATATTCCCTAACTGTTTTAATTTTCCAGAATTTGATATAAGATTGCAGTTTATATAAATTGTTTTAGTTCTAATATGTCAGTATGCTTTTACCATTTTACTGTTTGAAGTTCTCATTTTAAGATGATAATTTTTATATCAGGCCATAACTAACACTAATGCTGAATATCCCTACAAATTTTGGTGATCAGTCAGCTCCAGCTAATACCTGATGTTTGATATGGGCAAAGCATCTCACTCAGTGTTAGAATAACCACATTTCTTCTTACATGTCAATAGCTTATCAATATCCATCTCTAGGTACAATGTACTGAATCACTATCTGAGGGAATATACTTCAAGTTATAGCTAAGACTCTTTAATAGGGTCATTGTTATTGCTTTGTACTAAATAAAGCTCATTTCTGGCATTACCTTTAAGGAGCTTTTAGTCCCTAGGATTTTAAGTTCCTAGAATATACACATGTCTTTATTTCTGATTTATTTTGGCTGAAAACATTTATGTCCTATGTAGAATCACTACCTCAAATGGAGATTTATCAATGCTTTTATAGTGCCCACAGCCTTCAGAAAGAGTGCCTGAGTTTTTATGGTGCATGTTCAATGTTAGGACATTGAAGGGATATTTCCAGCTGGCCAACATAAATCTTCAACCATGTACTTAAAAGAAAAATAATAAAAGATGAAATTAGTCATCACATACTGGTTGGTACTTGAATCGTGAGCACTGAATCCAACTACAGTTCTTCTCAACCCTCTTCTTTGTATTATAAAATGAAGTGAAAGAATCTTGGGATTGATTTTCTAGGGGTGCCAAGCAGGATCCATATTCTAAAGGTAGAGGAGTTTGAGCAGATATTAATGCTTTTCTTCATTCTTGCCTTAAATTTTATAAAGTTTTAGGAAATTTATTTGGCTGTAGTACAATTTTTTTATGAAGTTGGAATGAGTCCCTGTTTATATTAATTTTAAGAATCTCTTTGTTGGATAGATCCAAAATAGAGAATAAGGGCCCCAGATTCATCAAATTGAGATAAACTTTTGAGGAAAGTTAAAGGCTTTTGTAAAATAGAACTCAACATCAGTCCCCCACATTTTAAATCCTGGTGAATGCCCAACACACGGAAAGCTAAGCCCTGGTCTTTGGTTTGGCATATTATCTTCCTCTGATCTGACATTTGGACTAACTTTACTGATCTGCAAAGATTCCATTTCCCTCTTTGAGGATTAGGTGAATCACCTCCTGTCTTCTAGGAGAGCATGCCACTAAGACACCCCACACAGATGATCTGACACCAGCTCTATCCATGGTTAATATTCGGATACCGGTCATTTGCTGAGCAGATGAGTGCAGCAGTGTGGAGAGTTTTGAACTTGGCCATGTTTTTATCTTCTAAGAATGCAACAGAAAACAAATGATCTCCCCAGAGCATGTAAAGCAAAGTGCAACTGGTAAATCATAACCATTTTTCATCTTTATTTCAGTTTTTTTATATTTTGAAATTAAAATATATTCACATCATTTCTCCATTCCTTTTTTCTCTCTCTAATCACATGTGTATCCCCTTCTTTCTCCCTCTAAAATTCATGGTTCATCTCTCTCTCTCTCTCTCTCTCTCTCTCTCTCTCTCTCTCTCTCTCTCACACACACACACACACACACACACACACACACACACACACACACAGAGGCATTTGACTCCTTTTCTGCAAAGATCCCTGATGCTTAGGCAAAGGAGGTGTGTTGTAGATATGTCCACTGGGACTATGAATGATCATCTTAAAGGAAGTGTGGTCTGTGTGACTAGATAAATATTTTAAGTATATATGATGATGGAATAGGTCATCCAGAGAGAAGTTGGGCCTTAGTAATATCAAACTTTTATCGACCCACACAGTGGGGCTTGTCCTTTGGCTCTTTTATTTTAACTATTTATTTATTTATTTATTTAATTTATTTTTACACTCCAGATTTTATTCCCCTCCTGGTCCACTCTCTGACTGTTCCACATACCATACCTGCTCCTCACACCCCTGTCTCCATAAGGATGTCCCCACTACCTCACCCCCTACTCCACCAGATCTCTAAATTCCCTGGGGCTTACAGTCTCCTGAGGGTTAGGTGCAACTTCTGACTTAACCCAGACCCGGCAGTCCTCTGCTGTATATGCATTGGGGTCTCATATCAGCAGGTATATGCTGCCTGGTTGGTGGTCCACTGTTTGAGAGATCTCAAGGGTCCAGGTTAATTGAGACTGCTGGTCCTCTTACAGGGTCGCCCTCCTGCTCAGCTTTTTCCAGCTTTTCCCTTACTCAAACACAGGGGTCAACAGCTTCTGTCCATTGGTTGGGTGCAAATATCTGCATGTGACTCTTTCAGGTTGATGGGTCTTCCAGAGGGCAGTCATGATAGGTCCCTTTTTGTGAGCACTCCATAGCTTCAGTGATAGTGTGAGGCCTTGGAACCTCCCCTTGAGCTGGATCCCACTTTGAGCCTGTCACTGGAACTTCTTTTCCCCAGGCTCCCCTCCATTTCCATCCCTGCAGTTCTTTTAGACAGGAACAATTATGGGTCAGAGTTTGACTGTGGAATGGCAACCCCCTCCCCTCACTTGATGCTCTGCCTTCCTGCTGAGGGTAGGCTCTACAATTTCCCTCTCCTCACTGTAGTGCATTCCATCTAAGGTCCCTCCCTTTGAGTCCTGAGAGTCTATAACCTCCCAGGTCTCTGGGGCATTCTAGAGGGTCCTCCCACCTCCAAACTCCCGAGGTTCCGTTTCCATTCTTTCTGTTGGCCTTTAGGGCTTCAGTCCTTTTCCCCCACCCAATATCAGATCATGTTTCCCTCTCTCCCCCTCCCTCTGCCTATGTCCACTTTCCTTCCCTCCATCTCCTCATGTGATTTCTTTTTTCTCCTTCCCAAGAGGGACTAAAGCATCCTTACTTGGACCCTTCAGCTTGTTCACCTTTTTGAGTTCTGTGGACCATATCTTGGGTATTCTGTACATGTTCTTTTGGGTTTGAGTTATCTCAGGATATTTTCTAGTTCCATTCATTTGTCTGCAAAACTCAGGATGTCCTCATTCTTAATAGCTGAGTAGTATCCTGTTGTGTAAGTGAACCACATTTTCTGTATCCATTCTTCTGCTGTGGGACATCTGGGTTATTTTTAACTTCTGGCTATCACAAACAAGGCTGTTATGAACATAGTGGAGCACGTGTCCTTGTGGAATTGTGGGGCTTAATTGGGTATATTCCCAAGAGTGATATTGTTGGGTCTTCATTTAGATCTATTTCCAATTTTCTGAGGAACCTCCAGATTGTTTCCCAGTGTGGTTGTACCAGTTTGCAATCCCACCAGCAATGGAAGAGTGTTCCTCTTTGTTCACATCCTCATCAACATGTGTTGTCACCTATTTTGATCTTAGCTATTCTGATTGGTGGAAGGTGGAATTTCAGGATCATTTTGATTTGTATTTCTGTGATCACTAAGGACTTTGAACATTTCTTTAGGTGCTTCTCAGCCACTTGAGATTTTTCTGTTTTGAATTCTCAGTTTAGTTCTGTACCCCATTTTTTTATTTTGATTGGGTTGTTTGGTTTTTGGGTCATTAGCTTCTTGAGTTTCTTTCTTAATATATTTTGAATATTAGCCCTCTATGGGATGTGGGTTTAGTGAAGAATTTTTCCCAATCTGTAGGTTGCCGATTCATCTTATTGACTATGTTCTTTGCCTTACAGAAGCTTTCCAGTTTCATGATGTCCCATTTATCAATTCTTGATCTTAGAGCATGAGCCATTGGAGTTCTGTTTAGGAAATTTCCCCCTGTACCAATGAGTTCAAGGCTCTTTAAGTCTCTCTTAGTCTCAACTGCTGATTTGTTTCTGGTAAAGCTTGAAGTTGCCCATCAGTGGAAGCAGATATCAGCAAAACTTGTTCTGGGAACCAAGTCTGGTTTGGTGCTGATTATGTAAAGTTTTATTTGAACATAGCCATGAGTATTTATGTATGTATGTCTCCCCTGCCCCATGTCTGCTTCTGGACTATAGTGCAGATTTGACATTTTAAGATAAAGGCTTCATAGTCAACACTGCCTGAAGTGTTTCCTGCTGAGTTTTGATGGAAAAGAATAAAGATAAAAAGAAGATTCTGAGCCCTAGCTGAAAGTTCAGTGCTAATGTTGGATTTGCAAAGCACAGAGACTTTTGCTGACCCAAAAATCCAATCCTGATCCTCTACCTCATATCTCTTCATTGACTGAAGGCAATTCACACCCAGACCATTTTCTCAATTTCACTCTTATAAAAAGAGAACTCTGTGAAGCCTGTCAGGTAAGAGAACGATCTAGTAGGAAGGAAATGCCAACATCTCCCTTGACTTCACTACTGTTCTTCACTTCAGTGGTCCCAAAATGTTGAGTCTTATATGGACAGCAGCATCCCATGTTCTTTACAGATTACAGTAACCATGCAGCAAGTTCTTCCCTAACTTCTCACTGAAGAGTGCTCTCTGTCCCTCCCTTCTCCTCTCCCCCCTTTCCCCTCCTTCCCAACCACTCTCCCTCTCTCCTGATATCTTTCTCCCCTTCCCTTTTTCTCCCCCTCCTCCTCTTCCTCCCTTACCCCTCCTCCCCCTGTCCAGCACACACACTGATGACCTGTGTGGACCTGTGTCTTCCCTCATTTTTCAAGTTCCCCCAGGTGCTAACCACCTGCTGGCAAAAGTGACAGATGATGCTAACTTTCAACAGATGCCTTTCTGACCCCAAAGATAATGGAAATGACAAATAATAACTTTGTAATTACCTTAACTTCAAGCAAAGCAGAAGCTGAAAAAATAACCAGATGACAACCACAGGGAACATGTGGGACTGAGTTCCCCATTAAACACGTTTAAGTGTCCCCCGTGCTGAGTTGCACAAGCGCTGTGCCAAGAGAGCAGGGAAGGCAGCCCAATATGCGCCCAACCATAAATCTTCTTGGCCCCATGGTAAACAAACAAGATTTCAGCATCTGCATGCACAGCTGATGAGAGCTGGGGAAATGAAGATTAAATGGGGACCAGGGCACCTCTGGCGCTAGAAGTTTTACAGAGCTTTGGATCATGGAAGTCCTCTAATTAAAAATACATTTTAAATGTTCATATTTTATTCTTTTCTCTGTTTCTGGGACTGGCCCCTAAGAAGAAACACTAGGAAAGGCAATCAATAAAGGGTATGATTTTGAGTGCAGAGGGTTTTGCTATTCGTGACATGGTTGATGAAGGGATGTTCTGAGAGTGATTGTTAGATGCAATGTGTTATCACTAATCTTGAACAGTCACTGTGACCACTGGAACTCCATGCTCTGGGGAGAATGCAGGGATTTTGGAGCACAGTAAGATCTCACTTGGAAGTCTCTGAAAAGATGTTTTTTAATAACTTCACAGATGAGATGTGATTTGTGGTGATTATTCTTGTTTGCTGTTGTTATTGCTATTAGTTCAACTAATATTCATGATTTTGTCATTTGCTTGACTGAGATCAAACAATCTCTAAATAGAAAAAAAAAGTGTTCATTTTACTGGTTGATTCCATGTGTTAACCTGACTGGGCTGTGGGATGTATGTAGATTTGATCAAACTTACCATTAGGCATTAGAGGATGCTTTAAAAATGAGATTAACATTTAAATCTATAGTTTAAGTATACTGTATCCCTAACACTATACCTGCACTAATTATTCTATACCCAGAGTAGAAGGAAAAAAAACCCCAGGTGACTGTTACCTCAATAAGGGAAATATTTTTCCTGATGATCTTCAAACTAGTATATCAGTTTTATTCCTTCCCTTGCATAAGAACAGAGATATAAAACTTCCTTTCTCTGTCATTATATGAATGACTTCTGTGTACGAACCCTACTGTTGCATCTTATCTCCACTTTGTTGATTCACCCTGCAAGTCTCAAAAACCATGGGAGCCAATTCCTGCCATGCATTTCTCTACATGGATGTGCCCCCTATCAGTTACTTTATTCTGCAGAACCACTACTAAATCCCAAAATCTGCCCTGGTGTCTTTAGGGATGGAAGTGGTAACAGTAATCTGATTATGGAAAATGTCCCCATGCCCTCCGCTCACTGATGATGATGAATGTCTTCATAACTGCACCCATACATGCTTAGGAAAACCATGGTCATACTTATCATTATCACTGATTTTGAGTTTTCCACCTCACACTCAGTTTACTAACAGTCTCTAAGTATATACGTCTGTATCCCACACAAAGTGTGGCTATAAACTTCTCTAGATGCACAATAGGCAGACAACCTTCTAAAACCTGCTGTTGTCTGTCTACCTTTACAGCATATGTTCACTCTTGGGTGGTTGTGTTAGATTTTGTTATCTTTTTATGGACCGTAGTATGAATATTTCTGCTAAATTAAATGTTTTCACAAACTGCCTGTTGTTTTTTCTGTAATAAGATACTTTAAAGCATAGAAATGTCTTCTCAGGGCACAGTGTCAACTATTACTTTGTTGTTTTTCCTTAGATTTATAGCTTTTGGGGTTTTGTTTTTCTTCTAGACTGAAGAACTAATGCAGCCACCTGTTGGGGGTGTTTACAGACACTTAACTTCAGAATAGTCTAGTAGGGCAGCTAAATTTTTTTGTTTAGTCATTGATACATGGATGGGCTACTCTTGGGAATATAGCAAGCTCTCCACAAAATATTTTTAAGAAGTAAATTAATTACTTAATCTGAAACATGACACAGAAACAGAGTCCTACCTGTGTGCTCAAAAGGGACAGCACCAGTTCTGCAGCACTGAAGTCAATGACTTATGAGTCAGCTGAGCCTCTCTCCATCCCCCCATATGTTCAATTCTATCCGTTTCTCTCTCATTGTTCCCCTTTGTCTTTCCTACATCACTGCCTCATCTTAGTTCCTCATCCTTCTTTCTACTGATGTTTTTTTTATAACCCTGGAAACAAATTTCTGTTTAATTCACTCTGTTGCTTTGAACCCATCCATTCTTCATGCTTCTGCCAAAGCTACATCTTTGAAATGAAATTCTTATCAACTTCTTGTATTGGTTAAAACCCTTCAGTGGCTTACCACCATAGCCACAAAAACTCTGAATTCGTTAAGGTTACACTTGTCATTTTCTATGTCCTCATCTTCTTGTCACTTCCACGTTTTAGGCTTTCCAGGATTCACTTTCCGAGTAGGAACCTGTACTGGCTGATTTTGTGTGTCAACTTGACACAAGCTGGAGTTGTCACAGAGAAAGGAACCTCCCTTGAGGAAATGCCTCCATGAGATCTACCTGTATGGCATTTTCTCAATTAGTGATCAAGGACGGGAGGGCACATTGTGGGTGGTGCCATCCTTAGGCTTCGGTTCTATAAGAAAGCAAGCTGGGCAAGCCAGGGAAGCAATCCAATAAACAACACCCCTCCATGGCCTCTGCATAAGTTCCTGCCTCCAAGTCTGTCTGACTTCCTTTGGTAATGAACAGCAATGTGGAAGTGTAATCTGAAGAAACCCTTTCCTCCCCAACTTGCTTCTTGGTGATGATGTTTGTCCAGGAATACAAACCCTGACTAAGAACCCAAACAATGTTCTTTAACATTGGGTGTGGACACTATAATTTCAAATCTGATTTTAGCATCTGTTAGCACCTTTGTCTCCTTTCTGTATTCACAGCTACACCTCTCTAAGCCTTTCAGGAAGGTAGCGGTGGACTATGGCTGGATAGGGAGCTCTTTTCTCCACCTGCAGAATATTAGAGCCCACATGTATCTTGGCAAATCAGTCAAGACACAGCATGGAGAAGACACTTTTATACTGGATTGTGTTGTAACATGGCTCTATCCAAAGAACGCAGCATTTTAAGTGTGGGGCATAGTAAGTTTTCATTTGAATGAATCTTTCACTGTACCAGGTTGTAAATGGTGGAGGGGTGTGTATGTGTGTGTGTGTGTGTGTGTGTGTGTGTGTGTGTGTGTGTATGTGTGTATGTGTGTGTGTGTGTGTGTGTGTGTGTGGTATTAGGGTTGTTCAGGGTGTTCCAGAAAAACAGAGCAAAGTCACAGGGGCAAAAGACATTGCTTATCTGGTCATGGGATCCTGGGCCAGGAGTGTGGAACTCAGCCGAAAGCCAAAACCAAGGTGATGCTTTATAAAGAGAATTTCATGGGTCAATGAGCTGCCATCTGGCCAGCATGCTGATCCAGTGTTCTACTTCTGGTTTTCCAGTGAGTAATAAATTATGTGCATCACACTGGATTTGCTCTGCATGTCCCCTGCCTCACATTTCATATTCTCTCTCTCCTTCATCAGCAGTAGCACACAAAGCTGCTGACTTCAGCATATATGATCTTGCTAACAAGATTTTCCTTTCAGCTCCACCTCTTTGCAACCTGGTTCCTAATGCCGGCTGCTGAAGTGGCTTGATATCCAGATGCATATCCAGCATCTGAGTGAGGAGCTCAGAAATCTGTGCCCGTAATATGGAAACACTGGTAGCTGTGGTGACAATTCATATATAGTACAATGCCTCAACTAGTGATAGCTCTTCTTGATGGAAACGTTCCCACTACCAAGTACTTTTCTAAGCTCTCTCCATGTATTATCTCATACAAGTTTTCAGATTTTACTGATTACATACTGAGCAAAAAAAAAAAAAAATAGATTGTGACAACTTTCCAAAGTTTGGCAGTTAAGCCAAGAGTTTTAAACATGGCTAAAAACTTCATGAACTTCATTACTCTGAATTCCTCCAGTTAAATAAACAAAAATAAATGCAAATACGAAAATACAGCGCAATTTACTAGTTACATCTCTTCAAACGGTGAATTTGAATAACTAAGAAGCACACAGGACTGTTTTGTTTCGCTTTGTCTACACAGTGAGAGAACCCTTCTGTGGAAGAGCATACTGGAATGCTTTTACTCTCATAACCTCAAAAACAAACAAGCAAACAAACAAGAATGTGAAAGAGGTTGTATCTACTTTTATATGTTAAAAGATGGTCTAGATTTCCTAATGAAAATGTTTAAATACTTGTACGAAAGTATCTTCGAATACTTTATAAATGAAAAATTCTTCCTCCCACCCTTTTCTGTTACAAGCTCTACAGTGATCTCCAAAATAACCAGCACCTAACCCACAGTGATCTACAAATTTAGGATCTGCTTTCTTTTGACTCCTGGAATTTTCAATCAGAGGTATGCCCTCTTGTTTATGGAGTCACTCAGAGAGTCACCAGTCTGTCAACATTTTAACAAAAAAAGAGGCTTTATTAAACACTGGTCAGTATCACGGATACTGGCCAGATTCCGACCTGAAATTCATGCTGTGAGTGTGTCCCTGAAGTGCATTCACTAGTCAGGAGGGTATAAAGGCAAAATTCGTAAGGCTGACTACTTCCCACCTTTAGGCATCAGAGGCAAGCTAATAGCCTCATGGATTTGCTTTTTCCATACTCTGCCTCTATGTGATCAAGCACTCATCCTGCTCAATTAGAGCAACCAAGCTTGTTTACAGAAGTAAAAATCTTCAACCTGTTATCTTACATAAACTGTCCCCAGCATTTTAGGAAGTGATCTGTCCTTGGACAAGCGAGTCTTACAGATTGTAGGGATTTTTGCATTATAGATCTCTCAAGCATAGTAATTCAAACTTAAAACATAATCTTATGTATCACCCAAGTAAACACAGATTTTTAAATAGAACTACTTTGTTATTATAAATATCTCAGTTCCCTTCTAGTTACTAGGCAGTTAATGTATACTTTTTTCATCATTTAATTTTTAATCTGTCCATCTGAATCGAAATTATTTCTGTTATATACAGCATATAATTCAATCTGACTTTTTAAAATCTGTTCTGGTACTGGAGACATAGCTGCATAGCATTACCTAGAATGAATGAATCCTGGAGTTCAATTCCCAGTACTGCAAGGGAAAATATAAGAATAAATAATAATAAAAAAATCCAGCAAGGCAGCACACACTTGAAATCCCCAAATTTGGGAGACTGAGGCAAAATAATTGTTTGTTCAAGGCTTCCAAGCCTAGGTAGTGAGACTCTGTCTCAAAAACCAACAAATAAACACAACGCAAAAATTAAATGGAATCCCCATGATTGTCAGAGCTTTGGGCTGCACTCTGCATGTTCACACTTAGTGCAACTGTTAACAGTCTTTGCACATTCACATTGGGAGCAGCTGTTAATATGGCTGAACTATGGTCTGTCATTCTGATACATTTTCTCAAAGTCTTGTGCACTTTTTTTCTTTTACTGTTCCTCCTCGTTTTTTTTTTTTCTTGTAAAGCAGCATTTCTTAGCCATTCATTTTAAGAACACCGTTTAAGATATTGGGTTTTTTTGGTTTTTTTTTTGTTTTTTTTGTTTTGCTCTTTGAGTCAATGTTCAGATTAATTTGCACTAGGAATTACAGCATGTGTCGTGCATTATGGATTTATCACATTTTCAGCTTAACACTGACCTGATTCTAGAAGATAAAGCTTCAGTCCTACAAAAGTCAGGGTCCATTGTGCAATATTATCAGACCGTAATCTATTGCCATAGATATAACTGATTAATTATACCGATGTATGCTTTGAACTTGGTAGTGTAATGAAGTAATCATTGCTTTAAATAGCTGTATGAGGATTTGAAGAGATCAGCTTACATACATAAGGAATGACTAAGGAGGAAGAGAGGGAGGGAAGAAGGGAGATAGATAAGGATAAAATAGAGACAATTTCACACTTACCTACATACTTATCATTTCCCAGTTCTTTCTGTGTAAGTGAGTCAACCCTTGATTCTATTTTCCTTCAGTATAAAGAATTTTCTACAGAGCAGATATCCTAGCAAGATACTTCCTGTATTTCTGTTTATCAGAAATGCTTTTATTTTGCTTCTTTTCTGGTAAGGCCATTTTGCTAGGCAAAGAATTCTTGACAGGCAGTTTATGAACTTATATAATCAGATCCTGAGCACCAGTTTTCTAAGAAGTGCAGTTCATGGAAACCTGTTTGCTATGAATCCCCATGGTGCAGCAGAATTGGAGACAAGACACTGGGTTTTTCCCTGTCTGTTGGAAGTTCATGGAAGCATCCCCTCAAAGAGCAAGGTGGTGCCTGCAGTTTCCAGAATCCTTTTGAATAGAAGAAACTTTTTCCATTGACTGTCTCACCTTGCTAATAAAATAAAACCATGCTAATCTGATTGGGATGAGTAAACTGAGGCACAAAACTGTCCTGAATATAGTATGTGAATAAAACACAGGCACTGCGAAAATCAGAGAAGGGAACCCACACCTCCAAAATACTTTCAAAAGCCAGAGCAACACTCAAACACTGTAGAACGTATCCTACATGTGTACTGTTCATGGAGATTCAAGAGATGTGATGCAGACTTTCTGTGGCTTCTATGTTATTGTTACCGTGAACCACTGCACTGGTTCACATATGACTACAGTTTGATTGTGGAGTTATTACTAGGACATCCTGAAAAGTTCGGCTAACACAAACCTAATTCTGTTTTAGTACAAACCCCCCCTCCCACCAGGAGGGGTTTATTTCTAAATGAGTAAAATTTATTTCACAGTCTATAGATCATTTTAAATACTTAGTTCCTAGATTTTGTGTATTATATACAAGAAAGAAAATAGATAATCAGAAATTCTATTCCATTTCTTATGAAGTGAGCAAGGACAGGGGAGTTCAGGGGCAGTGATGTAGTCTGGGAGGTAATTGCAAGAAATCCAAGCATGCAAACAAATGTACCTGAAAACAAAGTTTAAATAATACCTCAGATAGATAAGAAGCTATACCATGTCTCCTATGAGCTTATAATGATTTTTCACAGAGCTGCTGATATATATGATTTCATTTCCATAATACTATAAAGTAGACAATATGAATTACCAATATTATAAAGATGAGAAAGCTAAGCTAGAAAGATTAAGTAGCGTGCTTAAGACTCGACGCTAAGTCTTACCTGACTTTGCATCTAAGCTTTTAACCATCATTCCACCTTGTGGATAACAATTGGCAAACATTATTCCACTTTAAGTGAGTTTTAATCAGGCTCTGAACCGTATTCCCAATGAGGTCCATTTGTGAACTTCTTTGTAGAGTTCAGTTTTAGCAAGAATCTTACTAAGCCATCGTTGGAAGTGATCCTTTCTTGATATTGTTGTGGCCCTTTCTTCATCACTGTAAAAGCCCATTCCTTTGTAATGGCCCATTCTGCTACTTTGTAACGGCCCATTCTGCTACTCCTGTCTGCAGGTCAGGGTCTAGCAAGAGAGAGAGAGTGGGCACGGAGGAAGGGCAAGAGACCCAAAAGATAGATACAAGACAGAGTCTGGTCAAGTCTCTTTTCTTTATTTAAAAAAAAAAAAAGGCCTGGGTGTTTGTAGCCTTTACTACATGCCTTGCCGTCGTGGAAAAGCTCAACTGAAGGCACTATGTCACGTGCCTTGTAGCCATGGATACCACGTGCACCTAGCTGCTGACGGCACTAAACAGTGTAACAAGATGTTTATCAGAGTGTACTCAGCTGTTGGGGGCTGTTGAAAACAAGTCTCTTGTCAGGGTACATGGCTCGAGATGGCTGTAAAGATGATAGCTGCTTTCGGCTAAGAGTTGGCTCCCAACACATCACTATTAGTTCCTAGGTATTTATATCACCTGGTCCCATATTTCCTAAGACTTCTAAATCATTTAAGCCAAAATCCATTCATCTATGATGTATCTGCCTAGTGAGTTTCCAGCCATCAGTATCTCCACTAGCAATAATGACTTGCTTCTTGAATGTTGCGGTTTAAAATATTCTCCACAAGCTCATGCTTTGAAAACTTGTTAACCAGTTGTTGTTATTTGAGGAAGTGGAACCTACAGGATAGTGGATTCTCAACCTGTGGCTCTCAGTGCCTTTGGAAGTCAAATGAGCCTTTCTCAGGAGTTGCCTAAGGCCATCAGAAAACACAGATGTTTATATTATGATGCTTGACTGTAGTGTGTGTATGTACATAAACAACACAAATACAATATTTCAATATGTTGAGTTTTTTCCTGTTATTTGTGTGTACATGATTTCAGGGATAGACAACCAGTTGAAGCCTCATCCCTAGGATAGACTAATTACAAGTATGAAGTAGCCATGAAAATAAGTTTATGATTGGGAGTAATCACAACATGATACTGTGAACCTTGAATACAGTTTTTTATGTTGTATTGACTCCCAACCATACAATTATTTCCACTGCACTTCATACCTGTAATTTTGCTTCTCTATTAAAGGGTCTCAACATTAGGAAGGTTGAGAACCACTGATATAGGAGAGAGGGCTTGGATGTCAAACATAGGTCCCTGATAACAGGCTTTTAAAGTTCATAACCTGGCTCCAGGTTACTACCTCTATTTCCTAATTCTGGGTGCAGCACTATGTACATATACTGTACCACACCTTCCTAACACTATGCTTGCTTGACCCTAGGCTGAAATCCTCTGACAGCATGTGCTAAATCAATTGTTACTCCTTAGAAAAGAACTTAAGTCAAATACTGTGATCAAGGCAATTCAGAAGTAATGCACATAGTTAAAAAGCCCGCCTATTCTAGCTGTATTAGGACTTGGTCCTAATTCCACACTAGTCAATATTCGCCTATTGCATTAATTCCTTTTAAGTTTTGTTAAAAACATGATTGGGGCTACAATGAGAATGTAAATAAAAAAATAATAAAAATTGAAAAACCGACCAAACCAAAAATATAATTACATCATTTCCCCCATTTTCTCCCTCTAATCTTTTTCATAAATATGGATAGATGGATGAATAGATAGAGATGTGTGGATACATATAGATATATACATAAACTATATATATGTGTATATGGAAAACTCTGTACTTATACTTTAACTCAAATTAAAAAGAGTGTGTGTGTGTGTGTGTACATAAACAAAACAAATACAACATGTTGAGTTTGTTTCCTGTTATTTGTGCGTACATGATTTCAGGGATGAGCAACCAGTTGAAGGGTCATCTCTAGGATAGACTAATACTCCTTCTCTCAGCTGGCTTTAATCACCCATGCTTCTTTGTTTGGAATGGGCCTCTATGAGGTTTTCCTCTTCCATGTTAGTGTTCCTACTGGTATTATTGTTTTGATCTTGATTAGGCAGTTATATTATTATGATATAATTTCTAGTGAATACAGTACCACCAGCACATTTCCCAGTCACCAGGCATCTTACTAAATTTTTTTGAGATTTATTTTAATTTTCATTTGTGTGTGTGTGTGTGTTTACCACACAATTTGGGATATCCACAGAGGCTAGCACAAGATATTAGATCTCCTGGAGCTGGTGTTGCAGACAGTTGTCAGCTACTGGACCTTCATGCTCTGGGTACCAAACTCAGGTCCTCTGAAAGAGCAGCAAGTACTCTTACCTTCTAAGCCATTTCTCCAGACCACGTAGTACGTGTTAAAAATAAACTCTGCCTTTACTGCTTTTATCAGTCTGTATCTAGATTTTTCTAACAGCAATAAACTGTGCTTCTCAGAGTATGGTCCCTGATTGATTATATGTTATAATTGCCAATTTTGTGTTTTCATGTCTTTCTCTCTCTAGTCCTCTTTCCTTCTGTGTGTGTTACTGGTAATATTTAAAATGGTGGCTCCCAATCTTGTTTGTGCTTAATCTGCTGCCATCTTTCTGACTAGACAAGGCCTGTGGCATGTTCTCCCTGCTGCCTAGGCTCAGGCTCAGGAGGGCCAGAACTACCTGTCCTAGCACCCATGAGATGCCAGTGTGGGAGATGTCTCTGCCAATCTCCCATGCTGTGTCCACATGTTTGGGCTGAACCCAGACCATCTGACCATCCTGCCAATCCATTCAGTACCAGTAGAAATAAGTCTCTAATGTTTAAAGATTAACTAAAAGCTTTATATGTTTGACAATGATCAATTAACAAGATGCTCACACAATTAGAGGTGATTCCCAATATCTAACCTAGATTTAAGTTGTTATCCAGGACTGTTCCCGATACATGCATGGTTCTCCATTGCTCCTCCATCTCTGCCTCCTCAGCTCCTCCTCTTCCTTCCTTACTCCTCCTCTTCCTCTCCTTACCTCTCCCACCTTAGCTCCTCCCAACTTTTGGGAAAATATGCTACTACATGTCGGTATTTATTTCTATTGTGCCTTTTGTTTCTTTTTTCTGTTTGTTTTTTTTTTTGTTTTATTCTTATTTTTATTTGCCTGTTTGTCTTCTAAAGAGAGAGCTGAAAAGATGGTGAAGGGATGAGAGGAAATAAAGGAAGCACAACTGAAATCAGAATATATTGCATGAAAAAATTATTTCCAGTTTAAAAAAAAGATACAGGAATAAGAGATAGTGAACATAGCAGCCTATGATCCCCACTATCATCCATCCCTTTCTCTAGGCCAGCCCAATAAGCTGCTTCCTTCCTAGACTGCACTGATTGATGAATGCCTTTCTCAGTCTTCAGTTCATGTGTGATTTTCTCCCAGTTCCTCCATCACCAGGTAATTCTTCCTACCCTTGAGTTCATTTATACATTTGTGTCTTCACTCTATGAACCAGTACATTCTAAGGGCAGGCATATGCATGCACATACATGTATATGTTTATTGAGAGCAGAGTTTGCAAGGGGTATAGTCTTCAGTTGTTTTTTTTTCTCTCTCTCTTCCTTTTCTTTTTTTCTTTTTTTTTTTTTTTTTTGAGAGGATATCTGGCTCAATCTGGAACTCATCAACTTACATAAGCCGATGGCCAGTGAGCTCCAGGAATACCATTGTTCCCAGTCCCCAAGTATTAGGACTATAGATATATGCCACAATACTCAGTTGTCACATGAGCACTGGCAGTCCAGATTCAAGTCCTTAGTTTTCTATAGTAGATGATTGATCCAATGAGCCATCTCTCAGACCCAACACTTTTGAATCTTTGTGTTTGCCCAGAATATTAATACATAATGTTATTTGTTACAAAGTACCACTTAGACTTCTAGTGCATCATCTTTATATTTCAGACAATGTTGTAGAAGCTGTGGGCATCTTAACTTGTGTCTGGTCAAAATTAAGTGCTAAGAACTTCCAACAGGCAGTGCCAATAACTCATTCTTAAGTGCATATTCTGAAATACATTTTGTCTTTGAGTACCATAGATAAAAGTAATAGAGAATTAATGCTGGCATCTAATATTTCCACTAAAGATCTCCTGACAGCAACTGGTGGGAGTTGATGTCGACTTATTCCAGTTACCATTTTCCTCTAGTGGCAAAGCTCTGAAGCAGGTGCTTTGCATAGACTCCCAGGGTACCACTAGCTCAGTAATTCTCAAATTTGAGTGTGTCACAAAGGTACTACATGCAGAGTTTCAGTTTCAGTCATTCTAGAGCAGTATCCAAAATGCACATTTATAATCAGAGCCATGGGATGCTGGTTCTGGTCAACCAGGGATATCATTTTGACTTTGCTTCAGGTAACCCCTATGCTAACTCATTTCTTAGATTCCCTTCATTGTTGCTTTCTTTTATCTTCCTCCACTGCTTTCTCACTAGTTGTTTCTCGGCAAGATCTCACAAGGAAACTGTTTGTCATCAGCTAATAGTGAGAACCCTATTTTGATGGAAAGACAAACTCAGAAAAACACAAAGAAGTTGACTGAACTTGAATTAATACATATGAGTATCTATTTGCTTAGAGACACTAGGCTACATCTCATGGAAGATATTAGGTGGTAAGATATTTTTTTTTATTACCTGTCCCATGATACTCTATGTCATGATCCTTTCCCCCAGCAGAGTTCTTTGAATATCAGTAGAATTAATGCAACAGTGTTTATCAGTCGTCTCATAAGCATTAGCATAAGGACCCAATTGCTTGGCTTAGTAGACTCAAACACACCAAAACAGTGCTTTAGGATTTAAGATACAGCCACATATCTTAAAAGGTGAAAATATTTGTTTAAACATCTGACAGCCATGGAACAGGATGAGTATGGATCAGTACTGACACCATGGTCTCCTAGGCATTCTAAAACCTTAAGAATAGCCTGGAGGAGCTCACAGGTGCTTGGCAGCTGAAATCTAAACATAATAATTCACCCTACTGGACTCAATTATACCCAAATGGCTGGTATTGCCTTCCCAGTTTGATTTACCATTTTACACCTTATATTTATGTATCTTTTCCCTCCAACATGTATCTCCATGCTAGCTCATCACAGTTAAAGAGTTTTTTGCTGTGTCTTTTTTTCTTCCCCACCCCCTGCCTTTTTTTTCCTTTTGTGGATGAGAGATTTTTTTCCCCTCACACAGAACAAAGCATATGTGGGAGCTTTTGAGTAGTTTTATGATTCATTCACTGTGCTCATTCAACAGCCTTGTCAAAAACGTAGAGATGGTTGAGTACTCAAAGCTCAGATTCAGACAAGACTCTTGCTTCACAGATTAGTCAATCACCCAGCACCAGGAGCCCAGAGAGAATTGTACATAACAGGAAAATAATATGTAATTGTGTGAACAATTCACTTTATTAGTTTCTTTGGGATTGCATTTGTTCTGTCTATGGCAGCAGAGAAAGAAAAAAAAATGGGAAAACCATGTGCAATTTTCATAACTTACTCTGTAATAAATTTGAATTTGAATTTAATTGTGTGCTGTGCTAAAAAAATAATAAAGTGAACATAAGTTCAAGTTGATTTATTTTTAATTAATTTTAGTGATGGTAGAATGAGCCAACTTTTTAGTTTGGAAATTAGGAAAGCACCCAGGACGACATAAAAGTAAAAAATAGAGGAGGCTTACATATACCATGTAAAACATCAGTGTCACTTGCTCAGAAAGAAGAAATACCTTAAAAACAGTGGTTTGGAGTTCTGATTGCCTTGCCCCCTTAGGAATGGTAGTAGCTAGCACTGAATATGAGAAGCATTATCCAGTCCTAACTTACAGGTCAATATATATAAAATGAAGGTGGAATTGTGTTTTAATGGAGCTAAGCATTATGCTAAGTGTCTTTTGTCTGCAAAACGTTGATTTTACTACTGCTACAAAAAAGTCAAACCCTTCTAAGGTGATTATTGCCAACGAAATCTCTAGTGGCGAAGGATGTGTTCTAAAGCCTTGGCATCAGTTTATGTGTGGTTCTTCCCTCTTGATGCTTGCTATTTCCCTAAGGCTGCAGATGATTAGTGAGCTATTGAGTGAATGTGTATTGTTTGACATGGTCATGGCCATGACAGGGACCAAAACCACAGACACATAGGAAAATAGCAAAGCCTTAGCCTCTGTTCAGGTTCAGACAGAAGCCTTTCTCTGGCCTGAGTGTGGATGTTGACAGTTTGTGCAAATAGAGTGTTCACAAGCAATTGACTAGTGTGTGTAAAGATTCCAACTGTGCTCTCCTCTCAGATGTATACAGCCCGAGATTGCTCACCTACAGAGATCTGCTATTAAGAGTAGCTACCCTGCCCCCTTATGCTGTACCTTATGAAGTTACTGAGGTTCCAAGTTCCTTTATATCTCTCCATCAGAGTGGCCAAAATCTACTTGACCACAGCATTTCTCTACGTGTGTGTGTGTGTGTGTGTTTCTTCTCTCTTCATTCCATCACCACCTCTAGTCAGGTTTCTTGACTTAGCTATGTAGCTTCTGGCCATATATGTACTCAACCACCTGATCTCTAGAATTCTGACCTTTAGACACTGCTGGAGTCACTCTGTCTCCCACCTGGTGAGTCCAACCTTACCCTGTATAGGGTTCTAGATATGGATATAAGAGCAAGTAGGGTCTTAATCTCTAAAACCTCCCATGTAGTCAGAGTGTATGTCTGAGAGTACATGATTTTATGTGATGAAGAAGGTGTTCAAGAGGTAAGTAAGATTACTAATCAGCCAAGATTATAGGAGTGGGACTGAACTAATCACACTGGGCTGGTGTTTTAGTTTGTTCTGAATTGTTCTGGTTTGGTGTTTAAGTGGCAGGTTTTGTCTGTATGGGAACAGATGTCAGAATCTTTTCAAAGATGGCAAAGACTTGGTATTGTTACACTCTTTCACTGAAAGGGGTGTTGACAAACAAGAAGGTCCTTGAACATCCTCCAGGATCAGATAGCAGCCTTCACCTGACTTAAGCTGAAGCAGCTGATATAGTCTTGGGAAGGGATCTCCCCATAGAACCTCTAGGAGAACCCACTGAACTAATACTTTATTTTCCACCTTTTGAAACCCTAATCAAGTCAAAACTGACCTTCTAACATGTTACCGTGAGCTAATAAGGGTATTGCTTTGAGCAGATCAGTTAAATGCCATTTGTTTTTACAACACAAAGTAATCAATCCCCATTCTCTCTAAGCCATCTTCAGCATTGTTGTTTTTAAAAGAAATGTGGCTACTTGAAATTAATGGTTGCTTAAAGAAGACTCAAACTACAGTTTTCTGTGTTTAGGTAAACCTGCACACAGCACTCCTCTGTGAACTCCTATGGCAAGTCTGTTAAATGAAGGTAATGAACTGCTGGGTTCACAGCACAAGAATGTCTCAGTGTGTTAAACAAAGTCCATCCCTGTCTTGTCTAACCCATGTCAATCCTGTGTGTTTGATGTGAGAGATTTACAAATGTAAGAGAAATAGTATACAAATAATAAAGCGCTCAAGATTCTTTGTGTTGTTTTGGTTCTCTGTGATGCTGAGAATTGAATCCATGGCCTTGGTCATGATAGGCAAGTGCTGTATCATCAGACTGTTGAGTTATCACACTAAAGGGACCCTAATATTCTTCGCCTCTATGTCCTATTCTTGGGCCAAGCACTTGCTAGAAAGAGGTAAAGGATACAGGAAATGAAGAGGGAATGCATTAAAGTCTTGATTTTACCTCTGTGTCTAGTTACTGTGTTATCTTACTAAAATATTAGAAGAGGATGTTTAGGCTTTGTTTTCTATGAGAAATAATCCTGGTGAACAAATGGGACAAGAAAAGAGGAAGGATTCGGGCAGCTTTGTCCAAGCATCTACACTGTGGGACTCTCCCACAGAAGAATGAGTCCTCACAAAAGCTTTACTTTTTGCTCTGAGATCTGCTGACCACTCACTACACACGTGCAGACAGTCTTCCACTTGTAATAGATACCACTGTTGCATGCTCACACCCCTAGAAATGAATTCAAATTCTTTCCCTGAATCACTTTCATTATCTAGGAAAAAAATCATCATAAATCAACAATCCATACCAAATAAATGAATTTTTAGTCATGACCTGCATTGTTATTTTATGGCTAATCCTGAATGAAGCAACATTAATTTCACCCTTGTTTTTTAAAAAAAGAAAAAAAATGATGTCATTCAGCCAGGAGACTCTTAAACACAGCTTGCTACCAACCATTATTTATGTTCCTTTTCTGAACAGCACCTAATAACTGCTAATTAAGTCTTTTGTAGCCTGACTCTGAACTAATTAGGGTTAATTGAGCCTGCGCGCACATGCACATGAGCTGTTCTAGCTCTTGTCCTGATAATCAGGTTTTTGGAACCCGTTGAATATTCAGTCTGTTTGCTTAGACTTCTCTCTACTGGACAGTTCTGCTACAGCCTTTTTCATCTCTTAATGGAAAGCAGTGGGCCAGTCTCCATGTGGCTAACACCTGGCATGCAGAACAGCCAAGGCATGGCATAGAGAACAAGCTTCTGAAGAACGGATGGTTGTGCAGCCATTTCAACTTTTGAGTTTTAACCTTGGGGCCATCTTCCTGGTGAATGAGCACATGGTTTCCATCTCTTCCTACAGAAAGAGCTCATGGCTACTGAGGATTTGTGCTCACCATTCACACCACAGATTGCCTTCGTTTCCTTCAGTGGGCCTCTGTATTGGTTGTCAGACTGCTCTGGACAACTGACTTAGGTCTGGGGGTGCCTGCTGTGGAAGGTCAGGCTGTATTCTCTTGCCGTCATTCCTTCCACACGGCTCACACATTCTGTGCTGTGCCCTCTTTTGTGTTGTTTCAGATCACTGACAAGCAAATATGCTTGACAATTTCAATCAAAGATTTAATTACTTAGCAAAGAAGTCCATTGTTTAGCTCCCTTTTCCTTTCAATCAATTCTAGAAAAAAATACAGGATGAAAAATATACTTGCTACATTTTAAAGACAATTAAGTTAATAACATTTAAAGAGTCAGTTTTAACCTCTATCAACAAAGAGAAAACTTGTCTAATCCTACCAATGTAGATAACTATGGAACAGTTTTCATGTATTTACCTGTTTAGGCAAAATTTAGAATGAAAAACTGACAACAGTAGATATGAAAAAAATACCTTTTGAACATCTGATGGGGAGGAGGAAGGTCAAAGCATTCTGATTAACGTTTGTTATATTCTTTTCCATTTCCATTTATTGACACAGATTAAGAAGTTTAAAATGCTTAGGCTATACAGCAGCTACATGTGGGCACTGCTTTTGACTTATCATGGAATTTACTTCCCCAAAAATGTTGCTCACGACTGGATTGAAAGGGTATGTGTGAGCAGAGGCCCGACAGTTCCCATAAGTGTGCCATGCTAAACGTCAACTGGAGAGCCAAAGAGACTTTCCTCTTTAGAGCTGGAACCAAATCATAAGCAGCAAAAGCCATTGAAGGAGGTGAAGTCCTGATGCAGAGGAAGAAGATGAGGAGAAACACCTTTGAGGACATAAAATACCTTTGTGGACTAAGTCCCAAAGGTATTCTATCCTTAGACAGTGAAAATCAGTGTTTCATCAAGAATCCATTACAGGGGCTGTTTGCTGAAAGTGTGGACTGAAGATGAGTTAGGAAATAAACACCTCTGAAAACATAGCTAGTGGTACAGTTAACATCTTTATACCTCATTTATTCATATACATATGTGCACAGGTTGATGCTAGACATTTCCTTAATTCTATACTTTTGAGCTTAGAATTTGATGAGTCTTTAGCCATGTAATCTAAAAATCTCCCCTTAATAGTGATGAAAGGAAAGATTATAGAGTCAAGTAGTAGAGTCACGCTGATTTCTACCTACTGAAATCCAAATATAGGAGTTCCCTATGGGTGGATATTCTTAGCTCTGATAGTGTGTGTGTGTGTGTGTGTGTGTGTGTGTGTGGTTAGGAGCAGCATCCCTTACTTGCTACAAAGCCAGTAGCCCAATTACTATTTGAAATATGGATGGGATCACTCAGGAGAAGGGATCAGAAAAGTAAGTATGCATGTCCAAGATGGACTTTATCTTTGATGCAAATACAGCTTGGTTGTCCCTCATTTACTGAAGGGCAACCATACAATATAGCCCTTGGTTGTTCCTCATTGGTTAGTTTGGAAAACTTGTCCAAAAGGAAAGTCAAGGCCTAGAGGACAGTTCTCATGAAGTGAATTATCTCTGGCTGAATATATATTTCTTTCTTAAGATAGGAAGGAAGCCGGTTGTTCTATCTGGCTGGGCATTTTTTCCTGGAACTTGACCAAATAAAAAGTCATCTAGAAAAGACTAATGCTAAAAATGATACCTGGGAGTGATGGAGACAGGGCTAGGGGAGGGTGTGGGTGTTTATGTGAATATGAGTGTGTGTGAGAGAGTGTGTGTGAGTATGCTTGAGTATGCATGTGAGGGTATGAGTATGAATGTGTGTGTATGTAAGTGTATGCATTTAAATGTGTATATAAGTGTGTATAAGTCTGTGTGGGTGAGTATGAGTGTGTGAATATGTATGTGTGATATATGTGTGAAATAGTGTGTGTGAGTGTACGTACATATATGAATATGTATGTATAGATGAGTGGGTTTGTATGTGAGTGGTGTGTGCGTGTGTGTGTGTGTGTGTGTTAGTAGGGGGAGAAGTGAAAAAGTACAAAGTTTATTTTACAGTCTTTGACAGAAAAGATGAGAAATTAATGCTGCTTGTATTATGAAGGACTGAATTATAAGCATGCATGCTGGAAGAGTGCACATAGAGCATAAATAGCATTCGATTAACCAACAGATTACTAATAGATACTTTTCTATGCCATGAAACCTATACAAGTGTTCAAAGAAAAGTATTCATTTAAAGCCTTTAATTTTATATAAAAGGCTCCCTTTAAAAATGTAGCTAAAGAAAATAATTTTTTCTACATAGATGCACTCATGTCACAAATGCTCCAAAAAATAACACTGCAAAATTATAACTTTATAAGTCAATGTTATAGATAATTTGGGTTTGTTTGAAATACAATTCCAAATTAATCAATATATTTAATACTTAATATATCATCACAGAATTTTCTGAAACTTTCTGTCAATAGTTGCAAACCAATAAGACCTTTAAATGCATTAAACAAATACTCCCCAACAATTGGCAATATATGGCAATAATCTCTAATTGCCACAGTAGAAATAATAGAATTTCTAATTGTGGCCTGAAAAAAATTGCAGTTTAAAGCATGCGCACCACTCTTCAGATTTATGCTCATGGTTTGATTACTATTAGGCACAATCCTAGAGGGAGAAGTGTATGTGGAATATTGATAGTTGAAGTTAATCAGGTTGTCCAAGGACTCATTCCTTTTTCTTGTTTTACCTACAGAGAATCATTGATTTGATCATGACCCAGGATCTAATTTAAGGAGTGACTGAGGACACAGAATTCTTTTCCTCATAGCTACCAATGGGACATGCAGCAAGCCAGGCAGCACAGGACATGCCACCTCAGTGCTAGGTAGAAAAAACAAAGAATAAAGCATGACCTGGAACCATGGGAAGTAAAAGAGACAGGAGTGAGTCAAGTCTGAGCAAGCCGGGGATTCAATAACTTTGAACAACATTAGCAGAATCTCAGCTAAAGGAGTAGCCTCTGCTTGTCAGTATCTGACCCCTAGGAGCTCAGAGAATGAAATAGTAGTGGCTGAGTGCATGATTGTGAGAAGTTAGCTGGAGACAGCGGACTTTGATTTAACTGTTCTGCATGTGATAAGCATGTTAGCCTTCTGCCATCTCTGGGAAGCAATTGATTCTGAGGACACTCTCTTAGACCATCAAAACCGCTCGGATGTGGAAGCGTTATGTAAATTTGGAAGTTGGAAATGTTATTAATATAGCCATTCATTAAATTTCTTTTACCACTCTCTTAAAGTTAGGTCTTAACAGCTTCAAAAAGCAGTAAGGTTAAGGAGGGAAAGAGCTGAAATGAGAAGCATTAGAGTGTCATTAAACACCACCCAAATAAGATTATGTTTACCTCTGAGTATATTGTAAACATATTTCCAAACATTTCAATAAAACATGAGAGGATATGTTATATGTGAGTACCATATAGCTGTGTGCTTATCTGCAGGTATATCTGTTTATTAGGGCTTAAATATTTTCTGGCATTCAAGCCACTGCTTAGAGGCATGTCTTTCTTCTGTATAAACGTTCCTCTTAGAAACGTGCATTCACGCATATGGACACTAAAGATAGACACAACTTCAAGAAGAATTTGGGAGTTCTAAATCTAAACATGCATTAGATTTAACAACTGAGCACAGACATTAGCAGCTTGTTTTTGCTGAGGCCTTAAAGTCTGCAATTGAGGAACTGAATTTAAGCCACATCCCTTCCCACTTCTCCATCTTCTTCATCCTTCTCCAGCTGCCATTTCTCTGGGTCCCTTTTTCTTTGATTACTTTCTTTCACAAATATTTACTAAACTCAGTATAGTAAGCTGCCTCACTGTAGTGGTTTTAATATGGTTGGTCCATAGGGAGTTTTACTATTAGGAGCCGGGGCTTGTTGCGGTAGGTATACCCTTGTTGAAGGAAGTGTGTCACTGTGGGGTAGGCTTTGAGACTCCCATACTCAGGTTCTATCCAGTGTGAAAGGAGAGCTTCCTCCTAGCTGCTTGCAGAAGTGAATCTTCTTAGCTGCCTTCTGATCAAGATGTGGAACTCTTGGCTCCTTCACCAGCACCATGGACACAGGCTTCCCACCATGATGATAATGGACTGACACTCTAAAACTGTAAGCCAGCCCCAATTAAAATGGTTTCCTTTTTTAAGAGTTGCCACAATCATGGTGTCCAGTGAAAGCCAAAATAAGACATTCACCTTTGGTAAAATGATGTAAAGATAATTAATCTGCTGGAAGAGCTGGAGCATCAGTGAAAAGCAACAGTGTGATGAGACATGAATGAAAATTAGGAACGGTGAAGCTTGTCTACCTGTGTACAAAGGAGGAATCACAGGACAGTAAGCTCCAGCATGGGGAAGGAGTCTACCTCAGTCAGGGTTCCAGTGCTGTGACATCATGACCACAACAACTCTTACAAAGGAAAACATTTAATTGGGGCTGGCTTTCAGTTTCAGAGGTTTAGTCCACTATTATCAGGGCGAGAAGCATAGTGGCTTTCAAGTAGACATGGCACTGGAGAGCAGCTGAGTTCTACACCTTGATACACAGGCAGTAGAAAATAACAGTGGGATACATCCTTCAACGGCACCACACCTACTTCAATAATGCCATATCTACTCCAAAAAGGGCACACATTCTAATAGTGCCATACCCTATGAGCCTATTGCGGGCATTTTTTCCAAACTACCACAGAGTACAAGAAACAAAGCGGTCTTCTCTCATCTGCAGGAATACATCTAAGGATCAACAATGGGTGACTTGAACAATGAATGGCACCAACTCCTGTTCAAACTATAGTGCTTACTATAGACATGTACCTATCATTAGCTATAATTTGTAAATTAGGCACAGCAAGATTCTGTTTACCTCTGAATACATTGTAAATATATTTCCTAATATTTAAATAAACCATTAGGAGATATAGTGTATGTCAACATCACATAGCTATTGCATACATATCTGCATGCATGTGTATATCTATTAGTGTTAAATATGTTCTGAGGTTGTGGTCAATCCACTGTAATAAAATGGACAATTATAATATAGCATAAACAATATGACACAAAAGTTATATGAATGTAGCTGTTTCTTCAAATACCTAATGGTAGGCAACATCTGCATTATGAATACCCTGACCATAGAGATCATTCATATCCTTAGGAGGATGAAATTTGACAGAAAATTATAGAAATTATAGAAGATCACAAGTATTAGTAAAAAAAAAAAGCACCAGTCTGCTGAAACATGAATGCATGTAATAGGACATGGTAAAGCTGTCTATGTATCTACAGAAAAGGACGTAAAGATCAGTGAGGTCTAAATGTTGAACAGAGATCCAGGAACTAGTATAATCCTCTCTCTATTTCACTTAAAATGCTGGTATGTTTTTGTTTAATTCTAAAATTTCTAACCACAATAACATCAGGCAAGTAAAGCCATAAAAAGAAAAACCATGAAAAACGGGAAATCGTAAATCCACAGAGAAAGAGAAGTTGAGAAGAATGGGCATCTGAAAGGTAGACGGCAGAGGTAAGAAACTTCCACAATGAGAATCCATGAGCAGAGGCAAAAAGGAAACTGTTGGCTTTATAAAACTTGACATGCCTAAAAGTACTGCTTGGGGATTGTAGAAGAAAAAGCAGGTAAATTCCAGATCATGAAGGACCTTGCCTCACAGAGATCAGATTTCATCTACCTGTATCAACAATGTTAATAGAGAACTTATTCTAAATGTCATCTTGTTAAAGTAAACAGGACATCCAAAGGCTTCTTACATTCTAGCAAACACATAGGTGAACTGATGCATAACACTAAGTCAGTGGTGATAAGTTGAATGAGGTTGACTGTGATGTTCCTATAGAGTAATGAATAAAGCCCTTGTTCAAAATAAGGCTTAAAAACATGTTGCATTTGAACAGGCCAGAAGGAAATGGGGGTAACAGGCATAAAATGTTGTCAACCAAGGCAGAGATGAACTCTCAATGTTTGAGCTAACTAAAAAAGGCAGATTCGTGAAATAAGTGAATCAGTGGAAGAATGGTGAAGGATGGTCTGAGGTGGGCTTCACTGTCTGGGTAGCTATGCATGTAGAAATAGGATGCCCTCAACAGCTTTCTCCTAGAATTGCATTAGCTCTTTGGAGTCTTTCATATTTATATACAAAGTTTAGGCTTTTGCCTCATTATGTAGAGTACCAATGGGGTTTAGTAGATTTCACTGCTTCTTTATGATGTAGAATAAGTTTGTAACACTATCAATTCTTCTAACTCATGAGCACGGACTACATACATACACGCATACATGCATACATACATATGTAGGTACCCTCTTTAATTACATTCATCAATGTTTTGTTCTTTTTAATGCACAGGCCATTAACCTTGATGGCACACGTATTCCTAAGTATTATGCTGAAGTTTATTTTGTAATGGTAGACTTTTAGGGCTTGTGAAAAGTAAGGTAACATGATTTATGTTTTCAATACATGACTTTGATGTTTTGTACTGCAAATACATACATCTGTCAAAATTCATAAGCATAGACTAAGCATAAAAATAAATGCTTTACTGTACGTTGACGATATCTCCAAAATAGTTTTAAAAAGCATTTTTTCCTGCTGCATTGTCAAGTAGAAGTGGCAGCTTGGCAGCCTTCATTTTTTTCCTTCAGTGTCACTGAGAAGTGACAAGTGGAATAGTCAGTGGTACACTTGTGAAAATTAAGTCGAGAAAACAATGTGAAATCTGAAAATATGAAATATGGGTGCACTACAGCTGTAGTCCATGTAGGAAATGATGAAGGCCAGGATTTCCTCATGTAAAGGAAGACATCAAGTCACAGACCCTCTGAGATAGCAATTATATATAAATGAATGGGCATGATTCTGTTTACAATATATTGACTTTGAGATGTTTAGAAATTACAGAAATGGAAATACTCCTTCATAACTATCACTCTAGGTTCAAGTACTTGGCAGTCATGTGATTTGCATATGTAAATCTGTGACTGTTTTATCACGAACCTTATTTAAGACTATGAGGATGTCTATAACCCAACGACAATTCTGCAGTTATAAGGATGGATACTTTTCTCCTTAGCAAACATCAAGCAAGTCTGTACTTAATATACTTAGATAGCATGTTGATGGCCATTTTTATATGGAATTGTCCTTTTTGGGGATATCACATAAAATTGTTACCAGAATTATCATACCCTTAAAATCTGTTTATTAAGTCTCATAACCTTATGGAATTGTCATTCATTATTTGACAAAAAATTGCCTGTGGTTGGGTTATTTTCACACATATTGCATTATTACTGTTGATGTATAGATATTACATTATCTAGGTTATCCCTTGTGTTTTGTAGATGCTTAGATACATTCTCTGTACTATTCTGAGTTTGTAAACCTGATAAAGATTTCACACTTGTGATTGGTTTATATTATATGGCACAACTGGCCTTAACATAGGAATATTATCCAAGAGGGCCTGGCCTTAGCACAGAAATTGTTAAAAATAGAAACTTCCCTGTGGAGCAGTAGGGATTTATGGGAATATCCATAACATTCCTGATAAAATGAAGTGTGCACACTGTGTACTGTCCATGGTGGTTCCAATGAGGGCCAGCAGTCATCCTCCAGGAGCTGAGAGCAAGTAAGAACCAGACATTAGCAAATACCTAGACCTCAGTGCAATGATTCAGAGTCTATGCTTTCTACCCACAGCCTCTGTACATAGGACATCTCAAGATCCAGATGAGATCTACAAACCAAACCAACACCTTGCTTGTGGTCCTACGAAACCTAGCATCTTACTGTGCCTTGGCTTCTCAAATGCACACTCAGAGATAGATGGATATTGCTTTAAGCTGCCATACGGGTGGCAATTTTTAATCCAGCAGTAGGAGTGAGTATGCAAAATTTAACAACTCCATGCTGAGAATCAAAGAGGTTGAATACCATGGTTGAAAGCACACCATGTTTAATACTGCTAGATGGAACAGGAAGATGGCAAACCCAGTGTTCTTAACATGAAGCCACAGCTTCCTCCCTGTAGTTCATGTAAAGGAGTACCCCAAGTCAGCAGCACATGAGGATTGGCGCTCAACTGCAGTTTAGTATCCTCACTGAAGCCTTCTGATTTTCTGCCTCTGTGCTGGCTGCCTCTGCTCCTATCTACAATGTAGAACAAGCCTTTTCTCTGCCATCCACTTATCTGACTTCCAAGCAAACCATGAACACTATCTCCTGTGCCTATTAGTTTCTGACCACTAAGACTGCCTAACAGAGGAGGGTGGATGAAATGGAGTCTCATTTCTAGGAACTGACCTGAAATCTTGACTTATTTCACCTTGTTTGTGAAACAACAGCTAATGGTTTTGGTTCACAATCTACTTGGACTAAATTCTGGGAGAGCCATTTTAATGGAGTCATAGGACAACCAGTTATGACATACACCTGTGTATGTTCACCTTGGTTGGAATTCATTTTTCCTTAGGTTCAATTGACTGAGCAACTAGGGGAGCTCTCTTACAAAAGAATTCTAAGGTCTTAATGAGTATTTGTGTGTGAATAGGTATAACTTCAGCTCTTCTGCACTCTGCACAATCCTTTTAATATTCACATTGTATCAATAGTAATATAATAGTTATCTTTGTCCATTAGATTCCCTATATTTTAGACTGATACAGTAATGCTGTGTAGAAACATTGTAAAGATCAAGTATGAAATACAGATATATACACAGCCACTTGCTTAGAATTGTATAAGATTAGTCACAAGTTAGTTATATATAAAGAAATTTTTTAAAGTAATTGGAGTTTTAATCATGTAGAAACTGATAAAGATCACCGGAAACTAAATATATTTTCTGTGTTAAATATCTCTCTTCCTATATGTATGTGTGTATTCATATATAAACATATATATGTGTACATATATATGTAAACAAATATAAATATATGCACAGAATGATATGTGTGAATATACACGTCTAAACATTATCTACAGTAGGATAATCAATTTTACCATCATTACTGGATTCTCACATCTGTGTGAAAGGTGCTTAGGTGATTTAAGTGTATTCAATTAACACATGGCATATGCTTTGAGATAGACATGATGTCTGTCTCACCCAGGTAATTATACCCAAAAGTGAGAGGCCTTACCTCAGAAAGCTAGAACTGTGTTTTTTTAAAGAAAAATGTAGACCTCTTGACATCAGAGAAATGTATGGAGCTATAGGAAAATGCAGATGAGATAAAAGCGAATGCTAAAACAAAAGGGGGTGCGGTTAAGTTTTTGCGAAAGCATTACCCTCATTAGTGATTGAAAGAAAGAAGAGAAATGAATGAGGGAGATTTGAAGAGTTACTTAAGGTACATTTTTATGCATTGGATAGCATTGGCCAGCATTATGGTTTCTGATAGCCACAAAAGGGTTATGCAAACAAGGAAGCCCGCAAGGAATAGAAACACATCAGAATTTAGACTCCCAAATTGTTCACTATGTAAATGGAGCTTTCAACTATATATGCTTTATGGAAATTGATGTCTTCTATTTATTACTCAGCTCCCAGATTAAAATTGGAACCACACTGATGAGGTAACAGTACAAATCAATTCCCATAGGGAGAGGCAACAATAATGCTTCAAAACGCGAATGCTCTGATTCAACATATTGATGCATGAGAAGAAGGAAGAAGTGTGCTTTTCTTGACTCTGCTTTTCAATGCCAGTCAGGCTCTTCCTTATTCTCCCTAAAACAATGGGCCGAAAGAAAGCAGAGAAGCTGGTAATGCCACTTCCTATTTCAGTGAACACATTGGTATTAAAAGGAGGGAGAGAAAGGTCTGGGCTCCTTTCCCGCGAGTTAAATATCAAATCATGAGAAGCTTATGTCACTGAATGTGACAACATTTTAACTGCAACAATCAATGCAGCATTTAGCTCAAGAGAAGGCAGGAAAGCATACAGACTTCTCTCCTGGGCTACGCTGTGTTCAGGTCTCTCTTTCTCCAGTTCTTTCAGACTTGAGGGTGGGAGGAGAAGAAATAGATCATACTAAAGGCCTAAATATTTTGTACTCTGTTCATACAGGATAAACACTTATGGAGACAAACAGTTTCTCAGATATCACTGAAAACATTTTTTCAAGGCAAGGGAAGCATTTGATTGAAGGACAGCAGAAAGGGCAAGCTAAAACCTTGTAAGTTTTCAGAGCTTACCTTTCTAGAAGTAGAAGTTTGAAGCCTTCCACGGGAGTATCCCTACAGAAACCATGCTTATGGCAGGCTATGCCTTGATGATTTGAGGCCAGACATCCTTATATGAATATATGCAGAAGCTGAGGAAGGGATTGTACCAACAGATGACTCAAAAAATAAAATTGACAAATAAATTTTGAAAATGAGCAAAAGCTCCTTCGATATGATGCTTTGGTCCAGACTAACCCTTAGGGCACCTTTATGGGGCAAAAGTCATGGTTGCATAGAGGCAAGCTGATCAAGAAGTTTCTTATACTTACCACAGGATTTATAGTAGCATCAGAATTTAATTTCTATAGTATCTTTCTAATCGAGTTTTTCTTTTACTAAGATGAGTATTTTGACTCTATTTAGTTTACTTGGGGATAAGTCGAGTGTCAGATATTTTTCTCCATATGCCAACTATGCCTATAAGTATTTTTTCATTATACTGAGGGAGTACCTCTCAGTCACAGCTGTATCTTTTTTTTTTAAAGATTCATTTATTTATTTTATATGAGTACACTGTCTCTATCTTCAGACATACCAGAAGAGGGCATCGAATCCCATTACAGATGGTTGTGAAGCCACCCTGTGGTTGCTGGGAATTGAACTCAGGACCTCTGGAAAAGCAGTCGTTGCTCTTAACCACTGAGCTATCTCTCCAGCCCCCCTCCCACAGATGTATCTTAAGTGTCAACATAGAATAGAGTATAGAAACCCTGTGCTTCCTGTCTGAAGGCTTATAGTAGACTCTAAATTAGATCTAGTACCTTCAGAGCATTGCCATTCAATCTGAATACTGCCAAGTGTTTCAAAAATATTTCTTTCCCAGTCATTAGTCTGTGGGTTTAATATGAAGGGAATGCTTGAAGGGACCAAATCTTTTGTGGGTATGACTATTTTGATGGCTCCATTTATACATGATTGAAAATTAGGGCCAGGGTACTGTGTTAGAGGGAATTGAAGCCCTACCTCTGAGGGAGCCAAGGTTCGTCAATGGAGATGGGTTAAACCAACAATGCCCTTATATTATTATTAATATTGCCTTTCCTAAGAAGATAAGGAAAGCACATCAGGAGCTCAGATAGGTCCCTTTGGGGTGTTTGTTCACTAATACCTTTAAAGTGAATGATATCAGTGTTGCTTAAGGTTGGAATTGAAAAGATATCTGAGGTCAACAACCCAAGCAGAGCAAGGGATATGCTCTCCCCAGTGCCCAACTGGATTTAAAGCAGAGTAGTTCCCACTTCAGGCCCTGAAATCACTACTTTGTTTCAGCGACTGCCCACTTAGGTTGTGCAGAGCCAGAGATCTATTGCGAGATTTTTCACTACACATTTTATGACATTCTCTTTGTACTCTGCAGTGGAGACCAGCCACACAGACTGTTTTCAGCTTTTTGTTTCACCGTGTTCCTACAGTTAGCTCCCACAGGAGACCACAACAACTTCCCGAGCCAAGTAGCTCACAGCATTTGGTTGGTCACTCAATGAAACATCATGAACCAGGACATAAAAGGAGAAGGCAGGTGTGCTGTTTTGTGCTTTGGTTAGAACACAGAAGCATAAAAGACAAACATGGGAGAGAAAATGGTACAAAGAGTGTTAGGGCCAACACGGGAGATATAAAATATTTAAGGCATGTGGACTTATTTTTGTCAACAATGGTGACCCAGGAAAAACTTGGAGACCAGAGATGGTAAGATCAGTGATACTTCAAGAAAAGAGAAACGTGCTCCTTAGAGTATCAAAGGAAAGGGATGCCACATGAACAAAAAGAATTCTTAAAACACTATGATTGAATAAAGACTGCAGGAATTTTATGGAGGATATTCACCATCATTGCTCAAACAAAGTGTGACAGGGCTGAGAAAGAAATGGCTTCTACAAACTTCAACTTTGTGTTTGTGTGTGTCATACTTTTTTATTGGTTATTTTATTTATTTACATTTTAAATGTTGTCCCCTTCCCAGTTTCCATTCCACAATCCACCTATCCCCTTCCCCTATTCCTGCCTCTATGAGGGTACTCCTCATCTGCCCACCTCAAACTGCAGCTTTTGTTTGTATAACCTAACTCAGTAGAATGCATTAGAAATGTTGCAGGAAGTAATTCAGAAAGGGCAGCAGAGTGTACACACAGGAGAGAGAGAGAGAGAGAGAGAGAGAGAGAGAGAGAGAGAGAGAGAGAACCCTGGACAATGGAGAGGCAAATGCCACAGCAAGTTGTAGAATCAGTGCTTCAAAAAGGCTTGAAGGTCAATCCAAGGGCAAGACCAAAGAGTAAAACAAACATCTGAACACCAGATGTCCTAGCAGAGTCTCCCCTGTGCATAGTCAAGAAGAACCCAAAGAGGAGAGAAGCATATCTAATCAACATAGATCTTTACACTATCCCCTCATCACTGATGCTTGGGACTGCATGTGACCAGACTCACAGTCATGCAACACTGAGAAAAATACACGTACTAAGCCTGAGTTTCTTTCCAATGTACATGAACAAGAGAAATTTGATTGATTTAGAGAAAATGTGTAAATTTTCTATTTATCATCCACCCGGATTTGTATGTTGAAACTCATGTACTCTTAACATCTTACACATTTTTGTATGCAGGACATAGAACATACCATGTGCTAAGCAATCTGTACTCAATAAATGTGAGAATATAAATAAGAGATGAAATTCAACATGAGTACAACTTATTTTTTTTAAAAAGCCTTTTCTCTACAGTAGATAATAGATATATTTGTCTATGTTCTGATAATTACTTATTCTTGTCCAAGTGTCTTATTTCTTTGTTTTGAAAATTCCATTATGAAAACTCCATGACTAAAATACTCTTAAGTGCATCAGAAAGTTCCCGAGTTTTGTCCTTTTTTTTGTTTGTTTTACTTATTTTTTAATTCACAGCAAGTATAATATTGTTCCTAGAATTACATCCCAAGAGCTAACAATTATTCCATTTAGTTACCACATTAGCTGAGAGGGAAAATGGAATAAATAACACAATAAAAGAAAAAGCAAAAGGAAATTTAATTAAGGCTTAGCAGCGGCACACAACTAATTTTTAAAGATCAGGCAGTTGCTTGCTCTCCTCGCCACTTTACATCCATTATTAATGATTTCCCACCAAGTAACATCAAAATTGAGTCCATATGCTGATGATATTTGCTTATTGATGATATTTGTTTATTGACATGGCAATGTTACATAAAGTCAACCCATTCATTCATTCCCATACAGTAAAACATCCTAGCACTATCAACATGTGGTCCTGCTGAAAATACTCTCTGATCACCTAGCCATGCACTAAAGGGACTGGGTGTTTTCCAACAGAAAATTCACCTCTGTCGCAGTGAATTGATAACTCCCTATATAACATTCTGAATGAAAAGCTCAGATTGTGCATGAAAAGTTTTTTTGTTTGCTTATTTTTTTTTAAACATCTCTACTGACCCCAGAAACAGAAGTTGTCTTAATCTGGGCAGTAGTGTCACTTGTCCTGGGAACAGAGAACTAAGGTACAGAATTATAAAGGAGCAGGTACAACACTGTTTCTCCAGGATCAAGGCCTAAATCTGGAAAGCTCTCAGGAACTGGGAAGGGTCTCCCAGCTGACTTTACATGTCAGATTATCCCACATGCTCACATAGTTGTGTTTCTCTGTTAGTCTGTTCTGTTTCTGTGTTCAAAGCAAATTTCAGAGAACAATTAGGTTCATTTTTTTATGACTTTGCAATGGAGAGAATATCTACTAATGGGGAACATCCAAAAATGTGAGAGGAAGCTTGAGATTATATAAACAAGGGGATCATTGAGAAATACGGGTGGTAGGCATTACCACAGAGCATGCAAGGTCATGTAGGTCCTCTAAAACAAAATAATTGTGGAGGCCTTTCAAGGCAACCAGAACCTAACCCTTAATTCATGTTTTCAGAGTCAAGGCGGTTAGAGACGACCTCAAAGGCATGGTGTTTGCAACAGTACAACTTCTAGCAAAGACTTAAATGGGGAAATCATGGAAACAAAGACCCATTGCTTTTGATGAATCTGTGAGCCGGCAGGTCTCCAGAAACATTAAAAATGAAGAAAATTCACTGTAACAATAGATGGTTGTTACTTAGAAGATAACTACATTTACTATAGTGTACTTTCCTGACTATAACATAGTGTGAGAATAAAGAGAGAGTGGCATATATATATATAATATCTAATAAATATATAATATATATTATATAATATATAATACAAATACATATATAATACTATACTACATAAATATATGCATATATATGTAATATATGTGTGTATATAAGATAGTATATTGGCAAAATTATTGATTCTGTAAATATACCTAATTTTGTGTTCTTTAAAATTTTGTAAAGTGACCAATGGTATGTAAAAAGTCAAAATAAATTTCAAGAAAATATGCCAGGGACAGTTTTAAGGAATTTGGGGGCAGGGCAGGTAGAGAGTAGATGACACTGGATCAGTCTATTAAAATGACAATGAGTTGTGATTTGACAATAAAAAAAACACCCTTTCCATCAAGAAGCTAAGTGTGGTTGATATTAGGCAATATACTGATACGTTTTTCACTATAGAAACTGACAAAGAGAAGAACACTAGAAGCTGAAAGGTATTTCTTCAAAATATTCAATAACCATTTTCTGAAATCTCATAATGGACTAAGAATAAAGAAAATCAGCTCAAATTTGTTTAACAGTATCTTTCAGAAACCTTTAGTAAGCATCATTCTTAATATTAAATGCTAAACAAATTCCCCATGTGATGGGATAACAAATTGTCTTACGGTTTTCATTTTCCTAAATTGCTTCGATTTCTTTGTTAGCCTCCAACTAATATGTAGCAGAAACTGACATGTTTGATTTTGCACAATTTAATTAAAAATACAATGAGACCCAGTAATTTAAATAGTTTCACTAGATAGAAGTCACTGTCAATTCTATACTATATTTTGATTTTTTTCTTCAACTTTGAACATTTAGTTTGTTTTCTTTTGCCCTAGCTCTTGACATGGCAGCTAGAGAATAAGAAGGTTTTCAGGGACTGTGGGACAACTGAAAGAAAGGTTCCTTTTGGTTTCAGATGCACCCTGAAGCACACACAGGCATCATGAGCCATCTGAGGCATACCTTCTGTTCTTGGCTCCATTCAACCTGTGTTCTTTGCCTTGCAGGCCCCTCCTGTAGCCAGTACTATGTTCAGTAACTGTTCTTACAGTTCCCCTTTGTTTCAGCATCTCTTTCCGAGTTGCATGTTCTATCTTTCTTGGATCTCAGATTAGAGCACTTGTCCCTTAGCCTCTCATCTTACCACTACAGTTCTTGTGGTATTCTTTCTTGATCTTAGCCTCACCGTTAGGCAACACCATAACACAAAACCCTAACTGATTCTGTCTCTACAAACTTCTTAACTGATTCTGTCTCTACAAAATCAAACTGCCCTCAACTAGGATATATGTTGCTGCAAATCTAGCCTATAACAGAGTAGATAGAAAAATCAATGGGAATCCCTGTTTCTATACAACAGAAATAACAAATGGATAGAAAGATGGTGGCCAAAGGAAAGGTTAATAAGATAAAACTCAAACTCACTCACTTATTCACAAACCTCAGAGAGCCAGTTTCTACAAAGCCACTTACAATGGTCAATAAACATGTAAAATGAATACCTATCCAGCATCACTGGCAATTATTGGCAAAAAAGAACCCAAAACTTAAAAAAAAGCTTTTGTCAAAAACATAAGGATATAAATTAGCCTAACACAAGGACCCAAAAATGATTCTGCCCTAAATTTTAATGCTAGGTCCATGACCAATTAGTTATGGAATCATAATAAGGATAGTAATACCTAATCTTACAGGGTTGTCTTGGTGATAAAATTAGCTAACATGTCAGCAGTGTTTAGAACAGCATCCAGTGAATAATAAGCATCCTTGATGTGCATAGACATAGAGAAACGAGTTATATCTCAGTTATTTTCAGATTGCTTCACATGTGCCAGCTCTTGTTCTGGGCATTCAGAATACTAGATGGCAGACCACCCTCTGAGTATAAGGAGTCTAATGAAAAGAAGGACATGGGGAAACACCTCCATAAAAAGGGTTTAATTAGATAACTCAGGTAGTGAAGGCAAGGGATGGTGGAGAGAGAGAGAGAGAGAGAGAGAGAGAGAGA
>NW_021604630.1:5029236-5055263 GCF_004785775.1 Grammomys surdaster
AGGGAAGGGAAGGGAAGGGAAGGGAAGGGAAGGGAAGGGAAGGGAAGGGAAGGGAAGGGAAGGGAAAGAGCCATTTTTGCTCCAGTGGTTAGGGATCATTTCTTAGGAGGGGTTTCTGTTGAAATCAATGATACAAAGAACGCAGACTGACAGCAGATGGAGAAAAGTCTATCCCAGTCTCAGAACTGCAAGGACAACGTGTAGGACTCTTCCAAATGTTTCCCCAGCAGCTGGACTGATATGACCTATTAGCAAGGCCATCTGGTGGTGTCTGTCAGAATGTTCACACTCACTGACCCAATGATTTCAACTCCCAGTGTATATCCTGCTGAAAAAGTGCACAAAACATTTGCATATAGGACTTCATGATATAATTTTTATAATAGGAAAAATAGAAGCTATTTCACATTGATAGAAAGAGCAAAAGTATAACATTAGCCTAAAATATGAGACATCAAGTCATTAATTTAAAAAAAAAAGAAAAGAAAGAAGAAATATAACAGCAATTTGAGCTAGAAACTACTCAGCTTCTAAAAACAGAATATAGAACAGTCCAGCCTGGAGAAAGTAGGCTGAAAAAACAAAACAAAACAATCAATCAAACAACCAACCAACCAACCATCAACAACAAAACCCAAGTTTCTAGTTCCTAGAATTCAGGAAGAATTTCACTAGCACCCGAGGGCCTTACATGCTGTATTACCTGTAGTCAGAGCATTCACTTGGAAAGAGATAGGTAGGGTGAGTGCTGGCCTGTCTACACCCAACAAAACTAACTTCAGTGCCACTTGCTCACAAGCTCTAGTCATTAGCAGATTGTCGTGGAGAACCCACGATTGAGAGTAGTCCAATATTTGATTCTAGTTTTAGTTTCTATGAATGAAATCTGAGACAATATAGTCATCAAAAGATAAGCAGAGACATTCAGAGCATAGGAATAGACAAATCATTCTAGTTAAGAGAAGCCAAAGTCCAATAATCAAAATCCAATTTCAAAATCTGAGAGTAGATGTCACAATTCAGATAAAACTTAGTCATATATGAGACAGCTAGTTCATGAGAATAATGTGAACCAATGAAAAAACAGCCATTTCTCTGAATGAATGAATACCAGGACATAACAAATCTGAACCTAATGAGACTGGCTTAAAAAATAAGTGAGTGGCTGAACCTACAGTTTGAAGTCTCTTCTGAGTCCAAGGAAGAAAGGAATTCACTAGCATGGAGAAAGTCACTTCCCTTAGCAAGAGCCAGCATGACTATGCTCACTAAAGCTCTTTATAAATGAACCAAATAACATTGTGGTACCTAAGAGAAACTTTCTTCTTCCCACAAGCCCCTCACTCATCGACCCCCCCTACCCCCCCAACTATTGATACTGTGTTAGTATGTGTATCTCCTAAGAAGCAGAAAAGTGGGATCCCTTGCTAAACACCCAGGCACAATGTTCTACTGTGACCAAATTAAGAAGTCATGGCCACAACTGACCCATAGGAACTTAATCCCTTCCAATCCAACGGTGCTCCCAGGAGTAAGGATTAATAGATGGCTTCAGCAATGATTTTATTAAGCGAACACAAGGCAGGCAGACAACATTGAGAGCCAACAAAAATTGATTGAATCAGTCAAGACCTTGATAGAATACTGTAGGAGGCAAGGACTTCCTAGGAGGCCTTTGTGCTCCCAGATGATGCTAACCAAATCCACAGAGCCTTCTGTCTTGGAGATACCACTTTCTGCTATGTAGAGAACCAAGAGGGAGAGACTGGCTGCCTACTGACAAGAACTTCCTGCTGGCCTTTGTCACAAGGGCAGATGTATTGACTGGTTTAGTCTTTGTTTCATGTGACTTAGTTTGTGCTCACTCTCAGAAGCCTGCACACTCCTTCCCCCCAGTGGAGTGGATTTATCAAGAGTCACATACCAGCTCTCAGAAGTGTCTTCCAGACAATCAATATGCTGAAAGGCTGGGAGGGAGGTGATAGCCATCACAGCATGTCCAATTTCTTTGTGTTTTCACTTTTACATTTGCTAAAGGTCAGAGACTATATTTATCACAATCAGACATACATGGATATGGAAAAGAGACCTTCGTGAGCACACTGCTTGAAGTGGGGTGCCGTGTGGAAAGGCTTCCTCTGGCTTCCAGAAACTTCACATTAAAGCACATTACATGTTTATGTGCTTCGTTCCATCAAAGGATTCCAAAGTACCTAAACAACTTTAATTAAGTTCCTCTAGCATCGCTCAGGAGCAAATCGATATTTTTCATACTACTTGTTACAGGCTAGGGAAATAAGCCCTGGCCCCCTAGCTCAGATTTATCATTCATTCCCTGAGATATGGAAAAATCTTCTTGAATATATTTAATTATAAGAGACTGATATTTTTCCCTGTTAATGTATGTTATGCTTTTTCCTCAGAAATATGGGGTTGGGAGGGGGAGAGCAATTATTGAAGAAGAAATATAAGAAAATAGGATTTGAAGAAGCCAGGATATTAAAAAGCAAAAACAAACACATTTTCATCTCTCCGCATCACAGGAGGATACTTGACGTTGGCTTTTATTTTTTTACTCTATAAACAAAACAGATATAGTCCTATTTTTAAGACCACCTCCCCAAAGGTAAAAATTGTTGATTCATAAAAGCAGCATGATCAACACTGTACCCATCCAATTGCCCATGCCCAATATGAATCTTTGGAAGGATTCAGAATGGCTCCCTTACAACTCTGGATTGCTAGTTTGAGGGAAGGGGATGGGATTCACTTTTTTGCCTTTGTGAGATAACTGAGTGTTCTGTGGCTTAGGATATAGTGTGTAACTATACAATTGGACTTCTGCTGTGTCCAGTAGAAGCTGGGCTGTATGCAGAGTGCCAGGAAGACAGGGAAAAGAAGGTTGGCCTGCTCAGGGGTATATTGAGGATTCTGGGAAAAATAATCTAGAAGATAAAAGCAAGAAAGCCACTCACATGTCCACTTGGGAGCTGCCATAGGAAGCAAACTGCTGTACTAAAAGCTACACTTCCGCCACCTTCCTCACTTCACCTCGGAGACTGATTCAAGCTTCAGCATTGGAAGTATTTTGCTGTTAAAGTGAAATGCATGAGCAAACAGCTCTGCCACAGTGACTTTGGAAAGCCAGGCCTTTTGCATTTCCTGCTGGGGAAAGCACTGAGCCTGAAAGCATCCCAACCAAACTGTATCTAGGCTTGCACTTGACAACAACTTCCAGGAAGCTGAATAAAGTTACTTTTGATTTGCATTCTCTGCCCATAGCATAAAGAGAGGAGAAATAATAGTCTCTTGATAAGATCAGCTGACATTTTAGGATTATAGCTAGTTTCTCCTGGCTGGGTGATTCATTGACTCTTTATCCTAATTACTCTCTACGATAGGCTTGGTAGAGGGTAGTGTCCAAGAAGAAGTTGGCACTTGTCCCATTACACCTGTATTGTCAGAGCAAGAAAGATAGCAGCTTTCTCACCTGTGTGTACAGGTGTGATGTGATGTGTTGATGGCTAGGTCGGCAGAGGACAACATTTTTTTTCTCTCTGTCTATAAAAAGAAATCTATATTGTGTCCCCACAAATCCATTTGGGAAGGCCTACTCTGAATGATACTGAAGAAATGAAGCCTAGTCCCATTCGGTAGAAACAAAACACGTTTGTGAACATGATTCCTCAATCCAATGTAAGCAGCTCTGCACACACTATCTGGCTGTTTTATGGTACAATTGAATTCTGACAGTATCTACCTGGAAAAACATCAGGTTAAAAGCTCAGAAGTAAGAGTGGTTTGCACTTCAAATGCCTTTTTAAAGTCCCAGGTTGTGGCTCATCCTCACCAGCAGGCTTCTGGGATTCCCACAATTCTCCGCAAGGAAGTTAATTTCCTAGCAAGCATAAGACAAGTCAGGGAAACAAGGGACTTATGATTAGTACTTATTGAAAAGCAGACAAGCAAAGGATATACATGTACCAGATATGCAGATAGATTCACATGGTGAAGCAATGCAGGGGACAGTCTGCAGCTTCCTGCCCTCCCTGGACTCTACCCTCCAGGATTCCCCACATGCACAGCAGTCAAGAAACCAAGAAACCCCATGAAAAGCCTTTGGGCTTTTATTAAGGCTTCAGTGCCTAGCCATAATTGAATACATCACTGGCCATCTGTAACCTATTGAAGTGATTTTATGGGGCGTTTCTGACCCCACTCTAGCTCATAGAGCTGTAGGATAAAATACACAGAAATCTGGTGTTTTTATACAAACTGTAAGCCTAAACTGGGTAGGTCCTGAGGTACTCTAACCTACATCCCAGTCACTGGCCACATGTTACTTGCCAACTAAGTCGTGCCCTGCTTGCTCTGCTCCATGGGTGTCCTCAGGGTGATTTTCCCTTGGTCACATGGTCATCATCCATCTTCCTCATGACAACCTCTTTCTTCCCTTACCTGCTTTTTCTCCTCACGATCCCTGCCTGTGACCCCTTACTCGATCTCAAGCCCTGCCTTCCTCTCTCCTTCCCAGTCACAGACTCCAGTCTTTTATTCTTCAATCAGAGACTATTGGGTAGTATTCCATACAGCACACTGGTCAATACAATGCCCATGTCCAAACTGCAACTTGATCTTGGGGAAAAAACTCAGCTTCTGAATATACAGCACATAAGACCAACTCCAACAGTAGCCAGCTCAGGTTTTTTTTAATAGTTTTGGGGGTTTTTTGGAAAATTTTATACATGAGCAGACACTATATCTACATCCCTTCCATCACTCTCTCCTCCTGGCTTTCTTTAATATTCATGATCTCTTATTTAATTTTATATGTTAATTATTTATGTATATATACTATCTACCTACATATAGCTCTCTATACATGATGAATATCAATCACATATAATTAATTAGTAATTAATGTTTTATATAGCTAATATGTTTATTAATTATGTTATTTGACATGTGTTACTAAACAATAAATTTATATTAACTTATAGTTGATATTAATTGTACACACATACACACACACACAATATTTGCTCATATTTGCGTGATTCCAGGGCTGAATATTTGGGAATAGACACTTTATGAATGTTTTCATTTCTCAGCAGCCATTGAATTATAGCTCTTCATCTAAGAGTAGTAGCACTTGGAATCCCCTTATTTCCCCTGTATATATTGGCATGTCAACTGATATTCTCATTATTTCTTATTTTGTTCATGTAGTCATATCATTGGGAGATCATGTATACATTTCTTCCCATCATATCTAGGGGCCACAATCTCCAAGTGGGTGTCTTGAGACTGTGGCTCTTACAATTTTCTGCCCCACTTCTAAGATTTTTCCTGACCTTAAAGGTATAGGAGTTGGTTGAATGAGGAATTAGTTGGGATTGGTACCCCACTGTAACTTATATCTACATTTTGACCAGCTAAATATCTCTGTAACTGTCTCCATCTGTTAAAAAAAAAAAAAAGCTTTTCTTTATTAGAGGTGAGAATTACACTTACATTCTGGGTATAAGGATAGATGCTAAAAAAATTAAATAAACAAAAGATATGTTTACAAGAATAAAGAGAAGGAGAAGCCCTCATTCACTATTGATGGGATCACAGACTGGTGCAGCTACTATGCAAATCAATATATAGCGTCCTCACAAAGGTAAAAGTACATATACTACATGACCTAGCTATACTACTTTCTGGCATAAGCCCAAAGAACTAAGTATCCTACAGATGTTTGCTTAGTTGTGCTCATGGCCCATAACAGTTAGGAATGGATAAAACCTAAATGTCCTTCAACTGATGAGGGGATAATGAACATGTCCTATAGATACACAATGGTATCTAGCTCAACGTGAGGAAAAACAAGATGATGATATTTGCAAGTGAATGTATGGAACTAGAGATAACCATACAAGTGAGTTAAATCAGAGCCAGAAATGGCACATTTTTTTTGTCATTTGTGAATTCTGTCTCTGACTCATATGATGTGATTATATAACCTGCAGTGACCTAGCCAGAAAAACCAGGAAAGTGAAAGGGACCAAGAGTGGGAGGAGCTCCGGAATAGGGAATGACAGTACATAGATGCTACGAAGCAAGGAATGGAAAAGGGGGGGTAGGCTTTCATTGAGACTGGGAGAGGGAGAACGAAACAAAGAGAAGGGATGGAGGGAGGTAAAAAGACTAAGAATGGTTGAAAGACATAGTGAATCAAATTATTTTATGTTTACCTAAAGTTATACATCATATAATATAATATTCTTCTAAATGAAGTTATGCTACTTGGTGTGATAATGCTCTCCTCAAGAGCCATTGACTATATAACAAAAGCCCCAGTGCTAAACATGAAAAGTCTTCTCTAGAGTTAGTTAAGGAAATCTAAAAGATCTTCAATAAACAGGCTATTGCCCTTGTGTTGCCCTTGAATCCTCCCAGGATTTTAAGGTAAGACCCTGCTACTGAGGACACAAGGAGTTGGAGGAATAGAAATGCAGCCCGTCTGGAAGCCTTTCCCCTCCTATGGCTGAATAGCTTCCGTAATATTGGAAGGTGCTATGCAAGCTACCAAGAGAGAAAAAGAATCAACTCCTATTCACTGGTAATCCTATTACCCACAACATGACGGACATGGCAAGATACCCCCAATGATACAATTGTGAAACTTTTAACTTGTGGGTAATAATCAACCAACCAAGTGTAGTTTGTCCTAAGTCCTGCTAAACAGGAAGGAATTCGTGTCTGGTACTGTAAACCTAGTCATCTACCTATGACTCAAGAAGCTAGACTCAAGAGGAGAAGCTGCTTCTGCCAGTTGCAACTCAGTTTTGACCCACTTCTCCCTTTCTGCTGAGAGGCTGAGTTGAAAAACCCATTCACAATCTATCTAGGAGTCCCCAGTCACCTGTCATCTCAGGAGCTAATCACTCAACCACTACATTGGTTCTGAACCTGTAGGTCACAATCCCTTTAAGGGGTCAAATGCTTCTTTCAAAGAGCCCACCTAAGACCAAAAAATTACAAACATTTACATTGCTATTCATAACAATAACAAAATTACAGTTATGAAGTAGCAACAAAAATAAATGTGTCTTTGGGGGTCACCACAAGATGAGAAACTGTATTAAGGGGTCACAGCATTAGGAAGGCTGTGAACCACTACTCTAGAGAGTTCAGAAATTTAGGAGATATGTGCCAAGAGCCAGAGAAAGACTTCTATTATGTATGTTTTGTTATATAAGAGCATCATATTTACAAAATGGAATAATCATGTATCCTGGTCAATATATTTTCTCGAGTGATAATGGTCCTATGTATTCATACAAGTATCTATTTGGGATTAATGTGTGTGTATGTTTGCATGCGTGTGTGTGTGTGTGTGTGTGTGTGTGTGTGTGTGTAGGTAGGTAGTATAAGACAGAAAATGGCTATCTTAAAGAAGGAATACTGTCTTAATGAATTGAACAGAAGTAAGGATTGGGAAGGAATCTATTTTCTCACAATGCTCTGGACATGCCTAGTCTGTGTACTGAAACAGGATGCCAGAGCTAATGGTCCAGACTTCATCAAGACCCTTGCATGCAAGCTTGAGCACCAGAAAGTCTAAATACTAAATGATCATGCACACGAACCCCATGTGTCAGAGTCAGTAGTGTAAAGACTGGAGAACATCATGTCCTCCATTCTCTTATATGGATTCTCATAGAAGCCACCTGTCTTCAGAAACATACTACTTAGTTTGGATTTCTCCCAATCATGACTCATGTGGGCACAAAGTCAGAACTAATTTGATTTAGAAAAATTAGACCATGTGACATTTCTTACAGTCAGGTGCAGAGGTAGAAATTCATATGCACTCTACCAGCAGTTAAGGGCAACTGTTTGAATCACTGAAGTAATTAGTATGCAGGTGGCTGTTGAATCTGGGACCAGGTGGTTGACTCATAGTTCTTTATCTCCTTCAGTAAGCATGTAAACTTGGAATCTTCAGCGGGCTGGGATTTCTTCAGAGACTGGCAAGTTGAAGTGGAAAAAAGTGAAGGGAACTGCTCATAGAAGCCTAGACAAGTAATGCAAAGTTGTTAGCTCATTCAATCAATTCCATAAATATTTACTAAGCACCATTACCTCTTCCGTGACTCTTTAGAATATCTTCAGTGTCATTTGATTCAATACCATGCTAAGTCTGTCTGAGGAATGCACCTTGTTTCCAAATGGTCACCAATGACAAAAATATGTCAGCAGGAGTGGTTTGGCCCACAAATAAACCAGGAAACTTCTATCCATGTGGCCCCAGAGATTCATCTAGGACAGATCAGCTGAAATATAAAAGAAAGAATCTACTTAGGATGGTTAGATTTAAAATGAACTGTGATTAGAAAATGCCCATGAAAATGAGAAATTTTAACACATTACCTAGTTAAATCATGTTCTTCCTTTTCCTACAAAGAATGTAAGAGCAAAATGGTATAAGGTAGTGTAGCCAGCAAGAATACATGTCCAGTTTTATACAGTGTTTCATTTATTCAGGATAAGGATGCAAGAGGTATGTAATCACCATATGAGATTTTTTTTTAGCTTTGATATAATAAAGGCTTTGGGGAAGAGTTATGGAGAAAGCCATGCTCACACTAAGCTATCAGGGGACCTTTTGCAAGCTAAGGTTTATGAGTCAATGGAAGAGTTTAATGTCCTACCTGATACTTTTCATTTGAGCGTCCTAGTAAAATGACAAGAAACTCAGTTATGAGTGATTATGAGCCATAAGAAGATACATGAAGAGCAGAGGTGTCCAGAATTCACAGAACTTTGTATGTTTACAGTCCTGAGAAGCTCTATAGTAGGTAAGGACCTTAGATAGGTACAAGGCTTGAATAGAAGGATGAATTTTATTCCTGACCCTGTGCTAAGTGTTGCTATCCTGACATATCAACAAAACCTACTGGGGTTGTTCTATCCAAATTAAATGCTTGTCAAATCCTGTCTCACTCAAACAACAACAATCAAACAATATACAACAGTAATAATAATCAACAACAACAACAACAACAACAACAACAATATTCCTCAAGTAGCACAGCAAAACATCCCTCTCACATCAAGAGTGAGACCATTTGGCATTAGTCCTGAGTGGTTACCTAGGAGTTAATTGGACAAGTGCTCTGTTTCTTCTACTGAGACCACCAAAGAACTATCAAGTGAAGGTGACTTTCTGCCATAGTTAGGTTTGGGTAGAGTCACACCAGCGACCTTGAATAAGGAGGCAGTAACTATATACTATCCCCTCTCTGACAGTCTCCGGCGCTCTTGGCACACCAGTGATTTAAGCCTTGCAGCTGTTGCATTAAAAATGTTTGTGCTATCACTAAAATTCTCTTGTTCTTGCCCCCTCCCCCCAATAATTATCAGTTACAGGACAGATATTAAAATGGTGCCTTAAAAAAGTTGAAATACAGTTCTAAAAACAGGCCATATAAATGCAGAGTTAATTGCTGTATATGCTTCAAATTACCAAGAGGCTTTTTTTTTTTTCTGTCACAGCAGAAAGTGCTTCATCAGGAGGAATTCATGTGGAGATCCAGCCATGTCCTAGTTATTATTTTTTGTTTAATACGCCTAAGATGTTTAATTATTTTTAATTAATTCATTTGCCATTACACTGCCCAAAGTCTTTGACATGATCTTCACTGTGTGGTGTACCAGCGGATTTGCTATATGGGCCCCTTGGAGAAGTCGACATCAAAGCCCAATAATAAGGGTCAAACCAGATTTTGATGAAAATCCTGGCTCCATCACTTGCTAGTTGTGTTAATTTAGAAATTAAACAATTCTAAGCTATGTTTTCATCATTTGAAAAAAATAATGACTTCTACTTCACAGGGTATTATGAGAATTAAATGAGAATATGAACCATTTAGAGCTGTAACTGGTCCAGGCATGCACTCAATGAATGGTAATTATGGTTATTATTGTTCTGTAGAAATGTGAAGTGTACTACATACTAAAATAAAATATGTACAGTCATCATTGTTTTGCCCTAAGGTAGTTGTAGACCTCTTGAGATAAGCCCAGAACTAACTTAATAGATTAAATAGAAAGAAATCAAAGTAGCAGAGGATGGTAAACTGGCCTGGATTACCTTTGGATTCTAGCTCATTTTTATCCTTACATTAATATTCCCAAACAAGATCTAATGTTTGTAACAACAGTTTCCTTATCTCTATGGACAGTCTTGTACCCAATTCGTGTCTTCCACAGAATATGAGAATTCTTCTGAGACCCCAACAGCTGAAGCTTCCAGAAGGCTTTAGCTTTCCCCTTTCACATATCTCAAGGAGCACATCAGAAGAAGACAGCTGAGAACTTGGGGCGGGAGGAGTCAGAGATGGACATTCACAGAATGACATGTTACCTTGATCATCCACAAAACCTCCTCCACAAAGAAACTGAGTGCTCAAGGCCATGTAGAAGGGTTATGGCAGGCTAGCAGAACCCAAGACTCTCATTCCAACTTCACTCTTCTCAGCTTTCTTTGCTGCCTTAGCTTGCTTGCTTTGTTTCACTTTAGCAGTTTCTTAAGTGAGAGTGAAGACTTAGTGAAATGCCTTGAAGCAAGATCTTGGCAGTAGCTTAAGGGATGTAGACATTAAATGGAAATGTCTTTGCCTTTGGATTGACTTCCCATGTGTAAATGTCTCCAGAAGAAAGAGAGAAGAGGTGATAATTACAGACTCCTTATTCTGCAGCCAGCACCATGCTGCCATGTACTTTCAAGGCTCCTACATTAGGGACTTCCCTAATCCACATCTAAAAACTCAAAAAAAAATCATCACCAAGCCTTTGGTGATGTCACCCATCTGCTAATGAATGCCTTCTCAGCTGAGCCTTGATGTTCACCCTATTTTTCTCAATTATCACTAAGCTTGAAAATTTCTTTTTATTACCATTGGATGAGTGATCTGACCATGCAGTGGTAAGCTACTGCAATAAGGGCACACACTTTTGGTGTGCCTTTATGTCTGCCTGTGTGTGTCTGTGTGTGTGTGTATGTGTATACATATACACATATACATACACATGGCCTTCAACCCTACTAATTAAGCTACTGTGATTTTCCACTTCAGTGCCATGTTTTAGTGGGTTCTAAAAGAAGGGAATTTTTTTTCACAGAAACACAGCACCCAACTCCAGCAAAGTGAGTTTTGCACTCTGGGTACTCTCTTTAGAGCTCTTCTTTGCTGATGACAACCTAATGTCTTATGACCAAAATTAAGTTCACACCCTGGGCAGATAGTTTATTGTCCTGGAATTATACACCTACTAAAATATTTATATTGTGACTATGAATAAAATTTGTCTACAGTGTTTCTCTTTGATCTTGGAGTAAGATAATCTTCCATAAAGAGGGGACTTCTGTCCCAGACCAAGCAGAAAGGGGCTATCCAGGACCCCCTCTGACTGGTGATCTGAATTCTTGCTTAGGCTGCGAGGCTAAGCACTGCAAGGGAATATAAATAAAAGTTAAAAATATCTCTCTGGGTTCCCTGAGGGACAAGCCTGACTGCATAGGGGTTGATGTCAAAAGTATCCCCTCTCCAGGAAAAAGACATCAGGATGGGTATGGTCTTCATGCCTCACTGGACAACGACAGGGGGACCGGAGTCATTACAAGGTCCCCTTCAATTAGTGGAGGTCAAGTCTCTATCCCCGCCTTCACAGGATTAGAATCGCCACAGCCCTTCTGTACTTAGAGAAGGGAGGAGATGTCAGGGGCAGCCCTGCTTACACACTGAAGGCCTAAAATCAGCCATAGGCCTAAAATCAGCAATAGGCCTGTCATACATGTATGCTAACACCAAGTCTTGGGTCTCTGTGGAAAAACATTGAAACAGATGGCTATAAGCTATTGTAAACAGGCAGCTTTTGTGGAAATTTACCAGCCCGAGTAGTCATAGACCTTGTAAATAGGTAGCCTTGGCAAACAATACCAACTTAGATAACGACAAGTGAGTCATAGACAGAGTCATAATGGCCTGTCCCCTGAACCCTCACCCAGTTGATATCTGGTTCTGAAAGATATCTGTATTCCCCCTGAACACCCATACTCTAGTGTCATCCTCTTCCCCACATCCTGCCTTTCTGTGTTTATAACCCCTGTGTGAATGAATTATGATTTGAGAAAAAATAAATAAATTATTTAAAAAAAGATACTCTTCCATAATTTTCCTAAGACCCTGTCTTGACATAGTTCTTTACTAGACTTTGCAGACACATTTGATATTACATGAAATAAGCAAATTATACCTGATTTGATTTTTTACAAAATTCCTATAAGTAAGACGAATTGCCCCCCTCGCCTTTTAATAAAATGAATAGCCATAAGTCAATCATTGGAGTTCAAAACTGACTAAGTTGACTTCAGGTACTTTGACACTGTGATTCCCACAGGTTTGAGAACATTTCCATTTAATACTTTCCCAAGCAGAATCCTCCCTACCACAGTCCTTCTTGGCTTCTGGCAGGGGGTGGCATTTTACCAGCTCTTTGAGATCCCTGTGGTTAATATAGTTTTCTGCTTGAATTAATGCATTGCAGGATTCTATGTTGCTTCTATTACCCTGTAATCCACTAGGCTACACTCAGAGCACCTGGTATTCTTTCACGATGCACCCAGCCTTGACAAAACACCTTATGCATTGAAGACAGGCAATTACCAAGGATGGTGTAACATGGTTCTGCTTGTAGCTTATGATAGACTAGAAACAAATGAGTGGGGCTCTCTCATTTCTTTGCAGTGACTAATAGAAACTTGAGTTTTGGGTAAGTTATAAAAAAGAGGATATGAAGTTAGAAAAAGAAGGGGGTGAGTGGATTTGAACGAATTTGAAGGAATGAGGATGGATATTTCAAAAATATACTCTATATTTATATACAATTCTCAAGGAATTAGTAAAAATATTATAGTTTTAAAAGACTTGAGTTCATATGTATCTTTGGGTGTCAACTTAAAGTGAATTCTTGGAAGAGCACCAAAGTATACAGTTACGTCCTATGTCTTCAATGATCTTAAAACAGGTCATTCATGAAGGAGCCTGAATGAATTAACACAAGGTAGAATGATAAATTGGAAATAAAACTTTCATTCAAATCCTCAAATACAATTTGACATTCAAACAACTCTTGATTCTGATTTAGCCTAATGCCATTTTAGGCATATATCATTTACTGGGCGATCCCATGTATTCTCTATATCCTGAGACTATTAACATGAAGAACCCATACAAACAAGAGTCCTTGGCATATTCTTTTCTTAGTATAGAATGAACTTCACAATAGGACTTCTAAGAATGTGTACTTTCAACATATCACTGTGAAAGGCAAGGTCAACAGGAAGAAATCTCTCCTGTTCAATATTCATCGTTGAAATAGTGAACATCTCTTAACATTCTGAATGCAGTGCTGTACTTGACCTATTTTATTTTATTTTATTTTATTTTATTTTATTTTATTTTATTTTATTTTATGTGTATGGGTGTTTGGGTTGCATATCTAACAATATACCATGTGAATGCCTGCTGCTCTCAGAAGCCAGAAGAGGGAATAGCATGCTCTGGTACTAGGTATTATAGATGGCACTGGAAGTGAGTCTAGGTCCTCTGGAAGAGTAGCAAGTGCTGTTAAACATTCTGAACTTTCTGGGTACTCTGGATTCTCCATCTAAGAGCTCAGATTATCTGATCTCATATTTTTCAGTATTCACATGTGTGTTCTTTTTTTCATTCCTTTATCAACCTTAGCCAAGATTCCAGCACCAAAAGCACGTAAGAACATGGACCAGGTTTTCTGTTATAGGATCATATCTATATCTATATCTATTCCTATACCTATACCTATACATATATCTATACCTGTACTCATATCTATATCTGTTTATATCATCTACACCAATCTATAGCTATACCATAAAATGTATCCATATATGCATATATAGGTGTATATATATTTGATATCTTTACATCCATAGATATATATTGCATATCTATGTCAATCTATCTATCTATCTATCTATCTATCTATCTATCTATTATCTATCTATTATCTATCTATCTATCTATGTGTGTATCTATAGATATATACAGCTAAATACATAAATATCTATCTATAGCTATCTATAGCTATCGATATCTCCATCTATATATCTATAAGTATATGTACCTTCCTATATGTCTATATAGTTAGATACAGATACATAGATAAATACACAGATATATAGATATAGAGTTATAGAGAGATAGAAAGAACAAATATACATTCATGAAATATCCACACATGGTTGCCTCAAAAGGACTGGAGCAATGACAACACCAGTTGATATGCTGACATAGATGGGGAACTCTCACAGCTCTCCATGTCAAATGAAGAACTACAGACAGTTAATGGTTACTAAAAGGGAAATCAATCTTCTCTAGGGGCAAGGCCCTTGATAAGTTATCCAATATGAAGCCCAAAACACATACACATGTGAGCAGCAACAATAAATGGAATCAATCAGCAAAGTGTATTTGCATATACATATGTCTACATGCAAAAATAATTAATTGAAGAAGATAAGGTCATGAATTTGAGAGGGACAATAGGAACACAGGAGAGGTTAAAAGGAGAGAAGAGCAGCAGGGTTATGAGTATGAAATCTCAAGCTTTACCAGTGACATTGTGTCTTCTAGTCACATTAGAAGCTACACCCACAAAGTCTCAGCAACGTAAGTGTCTAAACATGAGCTGTGCAAGCATAACAGTAGACATGTTAATGTGGCTGAGGAAAAAATCCCATGAGGCCTCAACCTTAAACTTATAAAATCTCTGCAACATGACCGTCCAAATGTCAGCTAAACAAGAATGGTATCAAGGAACATGCCAAACTGGATGGGAGAGAACTATAGGATCTAAAGAAAGCTGGGATCAAGAAAGGTGGTCTTCCCCATGGTAGAACACACCAACTGATTTTCCAGTGCCAAGTGGCCAATCCAGGAACATTCATGGTACCTATTCTTGCAGATTTGGGGTACTAGAGCCTTGACTAGGGGTGGTGAAGGAATGAAAAGGGATACATATGTGAACACAGAAAAATCTGGGATCAGATAGTTTTATCCATATACATATGGATATGCATATATGCGTACAGTAACAATTGTATGGGCTAACAATAAGAATTAAAAGGGTTGAATTTGTAGGAGAGTGGGATGGGAATATGGGAGGCTTTGGAGGAAGAAAGGGAGAGGAAGGAATTATAATTATATCATAGCCTCAAAAATACAAAAGTAAGGAAAAATAAAAATAAATTTTAATTAAGAAATAAACATTTCTGGCATTTTCAAAACAATTTCATAGTATCTGGCATTCAGTCAAATACTAAGCTGATACTAGGAAAAATATGAAACCAACACAATTTTCTATTAGTGGATGAAAAGATAATAAAATAATGCTATGCTATGAATATATCACAGAGTACTACCCACTATCCTAAAAATATTAAACCCTTTCATTTGTTACAAACACAGATGAATCTGGAGTGCATTACAGAAGTGAAAGATGATGAACACAAAAAGACAATACTGCATTGTCTTTCTTATATTCAGTTTCCAAAACAAGTCAAATTCAGAGAAGTACAGAGTAGGATAGCATTACCAGAATATGAAATGTCACTTAGCTAGGCTTGAATTGAGGAAGTGTCCTGCACACCATGGCAAGTGCAGGTAATAGCAAAGGACTGTCTTTTTGAAAACTGAGAAGTATTCTCATGACAAATGTGATAAATATGTGGTCATGCTAATTAAATCTCAATGTAATGAGACAATTAATGGCTGACTATAATGAATACTCACGATATGGTCTGAACATAATACATGTTTTAAAACAAGTATATAATAAATTGATGGAAATTTGTCAGGTTAAAAAAAAAACTTGCCAGATTTCCCAAGAAACAAAAAATTACAACTTTCAACAATACAAAACCAATCAATTAAAACCAACTACCGAACTCATTAGCTTATGGAACTCACACATAAGGCTAGATGAGCAATTATCATAAATTTATTCCATACTACATATAATTGGAGAAAAGATGAATATGATGCTGAGAAAATTGTAATATTTAAATGAAACCCATGGGAAACACTGAGAGACTGCAGATGAAATATCTAAGATACAAAACCGTGTATTGGAAAATCAACAGCGAGTTGTAGACTACAGAAAAATTTTAATAGACTTAGACAGCAATAGAATTTATCCAAGAGAAACAGTCAAACAGCAAGACTGACAGAGCAGATCAATGACACATAGGACTGCATCACACAATTAAAGCAACATATATTTGGAGTGTTGATAAGAGAGACGCCAAGGGCTTAAAGATGTTATGTTTCCTTAATTTATGAGAAGTCTAGACTAAGAACATAATAATCACAAAACAAAATAAGTAAACATCATAACTATATTGCTGACAGCCTGATAGAAAATCATCCAGAAGAAAGAAAGGACCAACTAATTACAAAAGACTGAGAGGAGAATTTTACTCAATTTCAACTGAGATATTTTTAAGCTGGAAGACATCACAGTAGCATCCTCAAACCCTAGAAGAAAAATAGAAGTTGGTCTACCTAGGATTCTATATTTAGCAAAGAGAGCTTTCAAAGGTGTAGGTAAATTTTTTTTTCTGATAAGCTAAAGCTGAGAAAATTTATTTCCACAAGAAAAATACTAGAAATTTTTTCATGCATAAAATAAATAATGCTACGTTTAATGTTGGGTCTGTTCAAAGGACTGGGTTGTCAGAGATCAAAGTAGCTCATAGAGTTTCTAATATACTTAATCTTTTCCAAATGTAAATAACAGTTTAAGAAAATGCCAATTATGAATTTGGATCTATTCAAAGGAATAGATTTCACCTATACTTCTGGGCTACTTTATTATGTTCTTATATCTACCTCCCTTCCAACCCTTATTCCACCCAAATCCTTTCTATCCCCCCAATTCTAGGTAGAGAGAAAGAAGGTTACAAGGGAAAGGGGTTTAGAACTCTTTAGACTACTTCCTGCTAACTAGGGGAATCAAGTTCTTTGAGCTAAGTCTGATCTTCTTTGTCAAAATATCTTCAACCAAAAATTAAGCAAGCCAGCAAGCCAGCAAGCCAGCAAGCCAGCAGCAGGGCACAACAGGTGTGAGACTGTGAAAGGATAGCTTGTTTTCTGGTGGTGCACTGGCTAGAGATGGCCAGAGACCCTGCAAAGGACGGCATACATTCCCAGACTCCAGGCTCCTGACACATGGTCAAAGACCTCCATTGTTCAGCGCCTTTCAGTCACGTAGGGCAATGTCCCTACCAACAACGCCCCTCCACAGGTAGAGGGCGGGACTACAGACCCCAGCCTCAAGAGATCTCCACATTAATGAGATACCTAAAGGCCAGAGGGTGTAGCCAATTAAGCATGCCTTCCCAGACCCTCCTCCTTCCTCCCTCCCCATTTAATTCAGGTCTGCCCTGAGAAACAGGGGGCGAGGGGGCGGGTTACAGCTCATTCTCATTCCACCATGACAATAAGCCTTTTAAAACCATGGGCTTCCTCTTGTCTTTGGGTCCTCACCATGTAGAACTGTGGAGAAGGCCTTTGACTATTGAGAAGCTGCTTAATCTCCCACTAGAAGACTTCTCTATGTTCCTGCTGAAGAGGCTGCCACCTCCAGAGCTCTCCCTCTAGTCCCTCCCGGCTGTGGGCAGGTCCAGCCTGTATGCCCTCACATATCAGTTCTTCCACGGCTCCCAGCAGTGTCTGGAAGCCCAAAGACAAAGACCACCAGTCTCTCGGTCAGCCGTTTCAGTCCAGAGAACCCCCGCTCAGGAGCTCAGTCCCCTCAGGACTTCAGGCTAAGACCTCTCCACACCCAGGCAGAGCCCGGTGACTTCTCACAGCCTAGCGTCTGCATGTCGCCGCGTAGGAGTGAACTCAGTCAAATTCCTGCTCTTCTGCCACCCTGAACCTTGGCAGACACGTGGGATTCACAACTTCACCCAACAGGACCCATGCCCATGCACTAGCTACAGCCCCACAAGCAGGGGCTGTGGAGGAAGCACAGCAGCAGGGGGAGCAACAGTGGCCACAGACCCTCTCAGGGCTCTCCCATTTATACTCTCTCCAGGGCCCCAAACTTAAATTACTTCCAGCTGGGAAAAAATCACACCACTCCTAGAGCATAAGACAATCCTAGTGACTGTGGACAGTCTAAAGCAGCCCCATATCCCACACCTGGGATTAAAACAAAAACACATTCACATAACATAATTGGATATTTAAAGAACCTAAATATTCACTACACTGGATTATCATAAGTCTAAGTTGTTTTTAAAGTTTCTAATATAGTGAGCTCTTTTCAAATGTAAATAACAACTTAAGAAAATCAGTAATGTCATGTGATGTGATATAAAACATATGAAGCATGAAAACGTATTTAAAGCACATCTCTAAAAACATTATTGGGCTCAAATGTCTTGATAATACATGAAGTTATTAACATTTCATTCACAAATAGACTATAATAAGCTGAAGATGTGTGTGGTGATGATTAGAGAAACTGCTAAATGCAGTTACAGAAAATGAGACAAGAATGGATAAAGAAATCATGGGAACAGCAGAAATCAATAAAATAGGGAATGCAAAACTGATAGAGAATATCAATCTTCATTTAGGTTATTTGACCCCACTAACAAAATGGAAAACACTACCCAGACTATTCAAAAAATTAGTAGAAACAATTTCAGTCAAGAATGACAAAGAAGCCATCTCTACAAATTCTTTAAACATTAGAAATATAATCGGAGACTTTCTGAGTCACTTTATAGAAAATGCAGATATTATTGTAGACAAGTAATAATTCTGTAAAGGATACAAAGCATCAAAACAAAGATTCAAAAAATGAATGAATGAATAGTGGTGCAGGGGGTAGGATGGGGGGTTTTGAAGGGGAAACCCAGAAGGGAGGAATAAAATTTGAAATGTAAATAAATAAAATAACCAATAAATAATTAAATAAATAAATCAACATCTATATGATGACTTCAAGTGATCGAATTTGATACAATAAAGTGGACATTCATAATAATATCAGTATGATAGAAATGGAATTTGCTGAAAGATGAAAGGACATCACTAGCAAGATATGATTCATATTCCAATTCATGGTAAAAGACTGTTCTCTCTCTATAGACAATAAATGAGCATGAACCTTCTTATAACTTCTGTTCAAAATTATCCTATTATCCTTAAGACAGATTAAAAACAATAAAATCAGAATGCTCAGATATTAGAAAAGAAGGAACAGAATGGTCTCTCTCTCTCTCTCTCTCTTTTTGCCAATGACAGTTGTATACTGAATATTGCAATTGCAATAAATCTACCAAAAAGCGAGCAGAAATGATAAGAACATTAGTATCTGCGTATATAGTATTGATGTATGTACCTTACCATGTTTGGTGTTTGGCATAAAAAGTCTTTTGGTAACATATAAGGGTACCATATTAATGTCAAGTTTCTATAACAGTTGTCTTAGCAATTGCTTTCAAATTTTGTGTTTGTCTTACAGCCTGACACCAAACTACAGAGTACCATCCAAATGTCATTAATCTTTCCTAAGGAAAGAAAAGTTTGCTTTTATTTGGTTAAACCTAGTATATGTCAGAGACTGTGCTAAATTAAAATCCATACACTCCACCCCTTAGATCTGGAATCAGACACCTATGTCTTGTGCCTGTTTATAAAAGCCCGTGACATATAATCTTGCTCTCCCAAAATGAGAAATTACCTCAGTAATACTATGTGAGAAAAGAAACGAACAGATATTAACACTGGGAACTAATATGGTGAATATTTCTTGCTTCTAAAGAATAGAGGATTGGAATTATGCTGATGAGGAAAATCTGAATGTTGACGATGACTTTGCACTCTGTAGAGAAGCAACACAGCAGCCCAACCCACTGATGATAATGGTGACTTACGGATACAAGATGACTGTTCCTCAGGAATTATTTTTCAGGCAATGAATTGCTATAAAACCTCACATTTAGGAGGCAAAGAACTGGCCTGAAATCTCTCCCTCTAACTTCCTCCCAACATTCTAACTGCATTCACACCTGCATTTTGATTCTCAATGTTGAATCTTCTGGTAAGTATGAGGTTTGTAGCTAAAGTCCTGAGAATAATGATCATAAATAGCTTGAATATGATAGATGTATTATAGAAATGAGGTTAGATGCCAAAGCCATTATAAATTAGATAATACCCAAGGCTAGAACATGGCAGTAAAAAGCAAGTTATTTTTTTCCAGTTCATGTGACTTCCCTAGAAATGGAAACCTTAAGATCTGCTTTTAACTGTAAATCGTGTATTTTTCCAAGATGACATAATGTCTCAGTGTGAAGAATGTCTCTGCTCCTGCTGCTTTCATCCTATGAAATTAATGAATCCAAGGAGTAATATCTGAGACAGAACTATAGCTTTAATCTAAGCATAGAAGCATTTCTTGCCATGAAGGAAGGAGATCCTGAAGACAAGCTTCATAGGTGCCTACTTAAAGAGCATAGAAGAAGCCTCCTGAGAGATAATGTGATGTGAGACAGAGACAGAGAGAGATAGAGACAGAGAGAGACACAGAAAGAGAGAGAGACACACACACAGAGGAGCAGACTATCCACCCAAAGGATATAGTGAAACTGGGAGGGATAGGTTCCATTGCTCTCAGTCCAGAGGGAAAGCCGGAGGTGTTACAGCTCTCAGAAGAGACACAAAGAGGTTAGAGCAGCCTGTGCAGAAGAGGTAGCTGAGGCTCTGCTACTGGGGCAGGGGCAGTGTCAGTGCCTGTGGCAGGGGCAGTGAGTGACTGGGGAGTGGGGGGTCAACAGCAAAAGCCTGGCATGCCAGGTGGGACCAACGTCCAGTGATGAATGCTTTGGGAGAGAAAGAACTCATTCCCAAGTGTTATAGCTCAGTAAAACAGCCACCCTTGGACAATCCTCCATGAGATAACATGTGTACTTTATCACCTGTGATCAGGGATTATATTAACATTGAGGAGTAGGGTGAGATTTAGGGGTAAGGGTTTCCTATTGGCTCAGTTTGAGATGTTAGTGAAGCTCTATTTGCATGGGGAGGGACTTCAGGTGTTTTCCCTACCTGAAAGATTGTCATGGTCATGGGTGTTGTAGTTATGTGTCCCAGTGCAGATAGAGGTAGGCAGAGGATGGCTTCACTCCTGCTGTTCTCAGTTCTGTGATTCTCAGGATCTGAGCTGACTCAGCCTTACCAGTTCCTCTATCTGGTGGCATAGTCCACTTGTTCCACAAGAGAAAAAAATAAAGACACAGGGGATCAATTAATATACAATAAGCGAGCATGGAAAGGAATAAGTAAATCTGAACACATAGCATTATCACTAATATTATATCCAGTCTACTTCCTAACTGATACCCATATTCCAGAAAAAAAATTAAAGGCTAGAGGATGACTTGGAATAACAATGTCACCATGACCTTGAGAGCAGGATTGGCTTAGATCATGACTCCACCAAGGATAACAAGAACACCACCAGTGACAACAACTAGTAAGAACTAGGCGTCTGTCCTAGTCAGTGTGTTGGTCCACCAGTTTCGAGCCAAAGTTGGCCTACACTGCCATCCATCCAGAAAGTGTTCTGGAAAGCATGTAGAAGAGGCTGCACATGATATTAAATGAAGCACTTATTATAAAATATATCTTCTTTTGTTCTCTTTTTAAATAAAAGCCAAATACAGATATATTTTGTTAAAAAATGAATCTGTGGAAATACCATTATTTCAAAATATTCCCTTTTATGCTCTCATGGCATTTACCCTTCATGCAGTCACAGAAAACTCCACAATTGTATCCACAGAAACCATCGATGCTTTAAAAGAAACAAAAGGGGTAGTTTGTGCTATACTAATATTATGTCACAGGCTATTTTTTTCCAAAAGTACTAGAAACCAGCATTTATGACATGAGATTATAAAAATTTCCTTTGAAAATTGGGTTTACAAATTATACCTGAGTATATAAAATGTGAACTTATGTGTTTTTAAACAAACTTAATTAAATGTTTTTATTTCTTTTTATTATTATTTTATTTGTATTGGATATTTTCTTTATTTACCTTTCAAATGTTATCCTCTTTCCCACCAACGAAAGAGTACACATGGAGGGACCCATGGCTCCAGCCACATATATAGCAGGGGATGGCCTTGCCGGGCATTAATGGGAGGAGAGGCCCTTCATCCTGTAAAGGCTTGATGCCCCAGTGTAGGAGAATGTCACGATGGAGAGGCTGGGTGGGTGAGTGGGTGGGTGGGTAAGTGGGTAGGAGGGAGGGGAAACACCCTCATAGAAGCAGGGGAAGAAGGGATAAAAATCAGGCCTTTGGTCTAGGTTTCTGATTCCAGATATGAGTGTTTGAATAACTAACAAAGCCCTGGGTGCAGCTGACACTACTGGTTAAAGAATCAGACTTGGAAGGGAGCCATGTCTTCTGAAATACATCCATACCCAATCTCATCACCTAGTTCTTATGCTGTTAAGAATATGGACACCATAAAGGTGTTCCTCTACAGCTCATCTACCGCCTTCCCTGTATTGGATAAAAAGGTAACTACAAGTCAGGACTAAAAGTAGCTGTTGGTAATAGTAAATGAAGAAATAAAATGGCGATAAAGAGTACATTCAGAATTATGCCAACATAGTGTAACAAAACACTGAAGCATCAGGATTTCAACCCCTCCCTGAAAGTATCTCACCCCAGAATAAACAAAGAAGCCAGGCTCCCAGCATACCCATTGGACCACAGAGAGGAACTCTGAAGTATATTTTACAGAGCATCATTTTCACTACTTTCAGGCGCTGAAAGCCTAAAGGGTAGCACATACCTCAGAGCATCTTTCTTCACAACAGTAAATTACTTTGACAACTTATGTATATACAACACAGATCTTTAAAACTTAAGCCTTTCTATCTGAACAAAATGAATCTCTCTCTCTCCTGGAACCTAGTATGTCACCTGTTCATAGACTGTGGGGGAGGAATGTCATCAGAAATGAAAGATCCAAAGGTATTCTGAAAGATGGAAAATGATATTTTCCATCTGGGTCCTGGATGGCTGAAGAAAGAAGGTTACAATAAGCATGCTGACAGAACAGGGGACACAGTGAAGGCTCAGGAACTAGGGTTTCAGATGCTTAATTTTGAGAGGCAACTATGTTGCCTAGATTGGTCCTGATCTATTTCCAGCACTCCAGTGATCTTCCTGCCTCAATTTCCCATGTATGACCCAGATATTGCAAATAAGAGAAGCATTCTTTTCACAAGACACAGAGCAGTCAAACATGGAAAGAAAAAGTGGAGGGAGTATGAAAATAAGATTAAGGTTTTATGGGATGTACTACTTTCAGAAAACTGAGAAAAAAAAAACCAAATTTCCTAAAGAAGACAAAAGAATAAAGATATTTCAAAACTGATCAGTATTTGAATTGATTATAAGAAAAACTGTTTCTGTTGCAGAGAGGGTAAATTTGAAGGACTGAGTGAAGGAACAGTCACTACAGCTGGGTCTGGAGTATCTCTGCCTACACCCAGTTATAATCTACAAAGCATCTGTAGACAGCCACTGACCACCCAGCTTAGTCCCAAGTACGTCTCCTGAAGTTGTCTTCCACAAAAATACTAGACATGTCAAACTGTGACCAGCTTTGAGTTTAAGAAGCAAAGCCATATCTATGTTCCGAGCTAGTCCGTGTCACCCAAATGTGTAACCAAAGCACTCAAGACTCTGTAGGCCAATGTGGACCATCACAATTATAGTAGTAATGGCAAGCAAAGCATCTTTATCTTTTATGAAGTATAAGTAATAGAACAGACAGAAGTCAAACAATCAGAAGCAATTTAAAGAAAAAAAATTGTACTGGGGTTCATCACTAGACACTACTGGAATTCTTGCATAAAATAACCAACAGCTTTCTTGGCCTCTCCAAGGCAGAGACAAAATTCCTTTTTGTCAGCCAATGACTTGTTCATTACCAACTGTCCTTCTGCCTCTCCACCACCTCATTCCAGGCTGCTAGCTCTAGAGTCTCCAGCCTACCCAGTGTAGGGCTGAGCCTTAGTACTATCGCTTCAAGAAACATCCCTATAGCTACCATCTAGCAGTTCCCACCATCAGCAGGATAAGAATCCCACTCTATAATATGGCGGAGTCGGCTCTCATGGTCAGGCTTTCCTGTCCAGCTTGATCCTCCTCCATCATATTGTTAGCACCATATTCTACCCATAGCAATGTTTTCCAACCCTAACACAGCATCCAGCTTTCTAAGACTCCTGGGATTTTGGATACACTGCTTCCTCTTTCTCTTGATGACTTTGGTCTTTCAAACTCATCTCAGATCATCCAGACCCTGGAACTGTTTGTTTGGCAAGAAAAATTCTTATTTATATCTGTAATTAATTACTAGATGCATAACACTACTACAACAGGTGCCGTGCTTATGTAACTGCCTTTAGTCAAATAACCACAACCCTGTTGCAAGGCTTAAACAAATGCAGTAATTTCTTCAGCCACATAAATAAACCAAAGAGGTAAGATTCAAATGTCAGATATATTTTTTTCAACTCCAACTCACAATTTTCTTTTGTTTTTATTTAGTACTGTGAACTGTTTACATGAATGAATGAGTGTATGATAATTAACCCCTTGAGGGGAGGATCCCTGTCTAGCTGTGTGGTGTGGTGATACGATATATGTATCATATAACATAGGGGTGACCTTATAAAAAACATTCAATAGACATTTGTTGAATGAGCACTGAATGACATATTCATCCTATGTATTCATCATTATCTCTGTGCTTCTTAAAACAGTAAATTAGGAATGTCTGATTCTAAGCTACTCTGAGAAGCTTGAATAAATGAATGTGTTATATGCTCCCCTTGTCCCCCGCCCCTCAATTTTACTTGAAATCACACTCTGCAGACTTCAAACCTTTAAAGGCTGAGAGTTCTGTTTATCATCTGTATTGGGTAACACAAGTCTTTACTGGTAGAAGATGCTTACAATTAAAAAAAAATCTGTTTTTGTTTCTCCATTTGCTGACTCAACATGAAAAGGTATGGATACTTTATGTGGACTGTACAGAAAGCTTGGTACAATTTATATTAGTACCTGCCATCTAGCCCTTCAAAGGAGGCACATGTCTGGCTTTGGAGATTTGAAACCCATTCCATATGGACCAGCATAAATGATATGCCAGGGACACAGATATTCTGCCAGGTTGCAGCTACTGTGTTTTCCTGCAGTGACTGTTTCAGAAAAGGGCATACCTGTTCCCTGAAGCTGGTGGGCACCAGGATACTGGTAAGTGAGGAGAACTGACATTTTAGGTCTGGAAATTAGAGGTTTTGGCATCCTTGGGAAAGAAATGATGTGGCCTTTTAGCGACCGCAAGAACTTCTGCCAAATGTCTTTCCCCTTGAAATGGAAACCATGTTCAAGTCTAGATAATTACCACTGAGCTGTGCCAAGCCCACAAATCCTTCTCAGCCAAGCAGCCCCGTGGGGAGTTGAAATTTACATTTATAATCGTTTACCTTCAAAAACTGCTAGTTTCCAGAAGCCAGCTTCATGCATATAACCTTGGGGTTACATCTGAATCAGGCTCCACCTAGCAATGTGGGCTTAGGAAACATCCATAAAAGAGGCAGATGTTTCCTGCTGTATTTTAACAGGATGCTTGGAGAGGAAACAGTGAAAGAGGAAACTGACTGAATATTGGAAGGAAGTCGGCCTTTGGAGGAACATGTAGCCTTTCTATCTGGGACTCCCTAGATCCCAAAATGAGCAAACTGTTTTCATCTGATCTCCAGAGACTCTCAAAGATGTGGGGTGTGTGTGTGTGTGTGTGTGTGTGTGTGTGTGTGTGAAAG
>NW_021604630.1:5055363-5068990 GCF_004785775.1 Grammomys surdaster
AGAGAGAGAGAGAGAGAGAGAGAGAGAGAGAGAGAGAGAGTGTTCTAGAATCCACTTGGTTTTCACTGCCTATCTAAGCGGAATCCAAACGTACCAATGCCAAAATATTTACTCATGCAACAGAAGTAGCCAAGACCAATAAATCAAATAAAATAATAACCTGCTAAAAATGCAGATTGAGTTGCCTGACTTGTCATCTGATAGTCTAACCAGTTATCAAAAACATTCAGTAGTATTATTCATGTCTGATTAATTCAGCATAAGTTCTCTGCTGTTTCAGAATGACTTATGAATTCAGAATCATTAATAAACTTTGTCCATGCTTCTATTTCTTTTGCGGCCTGGGGAAATCCATGTCACTATTTGTTGGTTTTTCCAATCTTCATCCAATAGGCCAAGAAGCTTCACATTAGAGATAACTGATAGCATCGTCTATGGCGGAGAGTGAATGCTGGCAAATTAGGTGGAGACAGAGAAATGCTTGAATTTCTGACATTACAAGAGGAAGCTAATTGCCCCTCTCCCTTCCTTAAGTGCTACAAGGTTAATATATTACTGCCAAAGCTTCTGAGGATGTTGGGAAACAGCCTTCCAGCTGCTCTAGTCAGTAAGGAAAGCCATGAGTCTTGTCAAGTCCTTTTGCTACTTCACAGCATAAAGCTGTCACTTCATTAATTAGACGAGCGCGTTGCCACACGACTCCTGCGCACTCACTCTTCATCGCTGATCTTTGTCAATTTGGGCAATAAAACAGCAATTTAATAATCCCCCCTTACACATTAGTAACTGTTTTATGATGGGATTTCAGTTTCCTAGTGGCATTTGATTAATCAGTCTGGGGAGGCCTTAAATAGATATATTAGAAGCTTAATTAAAAGGCAGTCTGCAAAGAAACTAACAGTAAGGAGGGCAGCGCTGAAAGCAAACAAGTTCACATGACTGTGGGATAGAATTAAACAGACTGGGTCAGTAGTAGATGCAAGGCAGCCAGCAGACTTCCTCTGGGCACTAAAGAGCTCATGCACTGGTTTATACAATTGCTTTTCCTCCATGTCCTGCCTACCAGAATTCCTCTCCCCATCAAAAACAGTGACCCCCAGTAACTCAGGTGCCTTCTTGAGGTTCCTGCATAGGGTACCTGGAGAGAGCCATTTTTATGTCTGTTGGATGTGAGGTTTTCACTCAAGAGATTCAGAAGTGACCTGGTATCTTTCTTCTGGAGGCATTAAGCAAGCACACACTAGGAGCATGCAGGTGTTAAGAGAACTTCAGTCCTCTTTGGTTGGGGTTTAGTCCCTTGGAGCTCTGGGGGAGGAGGGTCTGGATGGTTCATATTGTTGTTCTTCCTATGGAGTTGCAAATCCCTTCAGCTCTTTCAGTCCTTCCCCTAACTCCTTCATTGAGGTCCCTGTGCCCAGTCAGATGGTTGGCTGCAGTGTCTGTATCTGTATTGGTCAGGCTATGGCAAAGCCTCTCAGGAGATAGTTATTATCAGGCTCCTGTCAGCAAGCACTTGGTATCAGCAACAGTGTCTGGGTTAAATGTCTACATATAAGATTGATTCCCCAGATGGGACAGTATCTGGATGGCCTTTCCTTCAGTCTCTGCTCCACTGTTTGCCCCTGTATTTCCCTTAGATGAGTGGGGAGCACTCTCATAAAATCAGGGGGTGGGGGGTAGGCAGGAGGATAGGATAGGGAGTTTGCGGAGGGGAAACCAGGAAGAGGGATAACATTTGAAATATAAATAAATAAAATAACCAATAAAAAAGTAGAAAAGTCAAAGTTGAAGAAGAAAAGAAAAAAGAAAAAGAGAACATCTGTCATTGCTAGCTCCCTCGAAGATTTAGGCCGTAGTTAGAGTAGCAGGGCTTAGGCCATAGGTAGAGTAGCAGGGATAAAGGGAACAAAGCCAGTTCTAGACCTGCTCTGAGACATAACAGTCCTTGATTGATTCACTCACCAGCCACATCAGTGGACAGCCATTTTTATTTGCTCTCCTTCAGTTTTCTCATTTCCAAGAGCTCTAATATCCCATTTCAGACATCCTTTACCCTCCATCCCAGGGAGTGAAACCTCCTGTCCTTATTTTGATGCAACTTGGCAAGTGCTTTGAGGTCCTGAGAGGCAAAGGAGGTGTTCCTCATTGTCTAAGAAAATTTGCAGCCCAAGCATGGTAGTACAGACATGTAACGTCAGTGCTTGGGAGGCTCAGACAAGACGATCAGAATTCAAGGTGAGCCCTAGCCACTTGGTGAGTTGTAGGTGACACTGAGCTATTCCCGAGACTCTGTCTCCAAAGATAAAAGAACACTCAGATAATAGATTTTATGATAAATCTTACTTGAAGAATCTTAAACTTAATTATATATCTTCAAAACATCAAATTCCTAGGGTAGGAGTGAGAGAATCTTTCAAGTCATGAAATAAAAGTTATGGAAAACCAAGTTCATGAATTTGATGTATGGGAGGGTTTGGAGGATGAAATGGAAGGGGGAAAGGCTGACATGAGATTATAATCTCAAAACATAAAAGAGATCGTTTTTAGAAGGATAAGTGCTACATTTACAGGCAAATCTTATAGCCACTGGATGGGAAATAAATAATTTCTCTTGAACTTCTCCATACAGTGACCAGATTGCCACATCTTCCAGTGAACACAAACCCTCTGCTTGTCCAGATGTATATGTCCTTCCATGGCAGTTCTTGCTGAAGTGGTTGGCTTTCTTACCATTTTCCCATGCTACTTCAAGTTGAAGAAGTATTTGAACATCAACACTTCCTTGTTAAATGAATGCTTTCACATTCCAATAGTATATTTAACAGTCTTTTATCCCCTAAAGAGCCAGTTACTGGCTATTCTTTACAATTTTATGTATTATGGTAGAAATTTTTCCATTTACAGCTTATATTTTCATTTCCCCTATTTTCTTTGAGCATTATTTTCTACCAAGGGCTTTCCTTTTTAATACAAGTAAATTTGAGTATCTTTTCCCTTTTGGTTCCTACTTTCACACCTTGCTTTAGAAAAAGTTGCATGCCCCTATATCATCTCTATTGCCTAGCAAAATTTTTAAATTTTTACATTTGCTGTTGAGTATCAGTGCCTCAGAAATTGTTTTCCTGATGTGGCACACACATCTGATTACCTAGTCAGAGAAAAAAGGTAAGAAAGCACAAGGCAAAGTTTGAGAACCAAGAAATAAAAGCATCATTATTTGTAGATGATTGTGATTGTTCACTTAAAGATAGTTCCAGGCCATCAGCAAAGAACTTACATAAAATGTATTACAGAATATATTACATAAATTATACATACAGATAGTAGAGTTGAAGCATTTGAAATGAATAGTATATAAAGGTCTTTGTGTTCTTATAGATCAATAATAAATAATAAGAAAATATAAATGTTCAAATAAAGTCACACAGCAAAGGAAACTGCAAAATACTGAAGAGTAAATCTTACCAATGGTGTTTAAGGACCCAAGAGAGGTTGCTAAAACATTTCACTGAGAAATCTTACAAAGAGCACAAAGAACTGGTCTTCTCTTTCAACTGTGAAAATTAACTCCTTGTAGTCTCAATATCTGGAAGCCGGCTCCCATTCATTTATTTCAGGCTGGGGATACGGTGTTGTCTAGATAGAAATTTTTGTATTGCCTATGGAAGCACTCATTTTAGCATTCCTTCATGGGTGTTTATGCAGGCATCACCTCAAGGCTTCCTAGAGAGAACCGGGTTGCAGTAAGTGCTCCAAAGATTTTCTGTTCTTATCACCTCTGTCCAAATTCACCTCATTTATTTGATGAGCTACTGCAGTTCTTGAGGCCCCTACTTAGTGTTTTGTCTCCTGCTTCTTGATCTGCACCCTCATCTTTCTTTTGAAGTTCATATGACAGCTTCAATATTTCACAGTTTGCATTAAATGAAATTAAAATGCCTCTGCATTCCCATCCAAAACTGTAGGATAATTTCTATATTACTCCTGAAAAATTGGTCCTAACTATCTCGCCCTAGGAGGTATTAAAGCATCTGAGTTTCCTCTGATGGAGGTAACAGATCACATGCCTCTCCCTATTATGAACCACCAAAATGCACACAACTTGAGGGGGAAAGGTATTCACATTGAGAACTTAGAAAATATCTTAATTACAGTTTCTTGAAAAAGGGTCCTGTTACACATCCCTTGTTGTCCTGGAGCTCGCTGTATAGACCAGGCTCTCCTTGAACTCAGACATGCCTGTCTCTGCCTCCCAAGTTCTGGATGTGTGCTGCTACACCCAGCTTAATTAGGGTTGTCATGATAAAACACTTTCCCAAAAGCGACCTGAGAAGGACAAGGTTTATTTCAGTTTACAACTTCAAGGTCATATTCTATCAGGGAAACAAGTCAGGGTGGGAACTCAATGCAGAACCTGGAAGCCAGAACTGAAGCAAAAACCATGGAGGAATACTACTTAGTCACTCAGTCTCCTTGGCTTGCTCAGCCTGCTTTCTTATAGAACCCCGAACCCCCATCCCAGGGATGACACTGCCCATAGTGAGCTAGGCTCTTCCATGGCAGGCATCAATTAAGAAAATGCTCCACAAGACAATCCAGTGGGGGCAAGGTATTTTCTCAGTGGAAGTTTCCTTTTCTCCAAATAACTCTAGCTTGTGTCAAGTTGACATAATACTAGCCAGCACAGAAAGCAATCCAAGTTAGCAAGTGCCACATGTCAGCCTATTCAAACATATTCGATTATACTCTCCTTCAATTACTTGGTTTCATGCCACCTCTTATGAGATGCCATAACTTAACTCACATATTGGACAAGATTTCAGCATCTGCCGTGAAATCATGGGAAAGTCATTTTGAATCCTTTCCCTCATGCTGGAATCCATACGGTGATTAATACTTGTTTCATGAGTGTGACATTTGCAGAGACTTTAAAGAAAATCAACATTAGAGTCGAGCCTGCATGTTTCTGCTATTAGATTAGGACTCCATAAGGGCACATCTACCAATTTCAATAATCGTTTCTGCATCAGTCTGAGTCCCAGAATGAAGACAGAATGGTTCAACTGAAACACCTTAATAAAGAAATTATTTGTAAACCCTAAAGGAAACTGTGGTGTGAAGAAACAAGCTAACCCTTACAGGGCTAATTCCCCTAGAAGTCCTAAATGAGCAAGAAAGAAAAACAGTCACAAAACCTTAGAGTGGTAAGCTTAATGCTGCATATTGGCTTATCTCTATTAAAGAAGAACACCCACTAGTAGAGTTCCTCTGAGTTGTTATTCTAGCCACAAATGCCTTCTACCCTCTGGTTCCCTGAAAATTCTTCCCATTGAAAAACCAATAGCATACCCAAATGTAAAAGAACTGCTCTTTGGCAACAATAGACAGTGTCCCAAGGTGAGAATTAAAAGTGTGTGTGGGGTGGGGGTTGGGGGGTGTGTGGGGAACAGGTCTACCTGAATGAAATGAAGACACACAGTACATACTCTGAAGCTGACACTGCTAGTTTAGGGAAACAGGCCAAACAAAATGAGCGCAAACTAGGAACAACAGCACAAATGATGCATTTTACATGAGGAGGTCCTAAAATGTTTTTTAAATATTAAAAGGCAACATGGAGGCAGAGAGGCCTTGGTGGAACTGATATTTCTATGAAGCCAGAGAGAGGTTGTTGACACACAGGTGCATAATTTACCACAAGACTAAGTGTTTTAAGCCAAACCAAATAAGCAGACACTGTAGGAAAGAGCACATAAGTGAGAGAGAAGCTCTTTCAGAGAGCAGAGTTAGAAAAGCCTGAAGGGAGTACCTGATGACCAGACATGTGAAGCAGGGCTGTAGGAATAAACCATACAGGCCTGGAGATGAGCTCTGTCCTAGGTAGAGAAGGCTGTCAGTGCAAGGGAGCAAAGTCAGGGTGAGGCCTGAGATAGTTAATGATAAGGCAGGTGGGAAGGGGTTGAGTCTATAAAGTGTGACTTGTATGTGTGTTTAGGGATGACACTTGGGACTGGATAACCATCAGGGAGCTCATCCCTGGAGAGGTCTGATTCTACCTTTCTCAGCAGCTATTACTGCATGTAGCTCTTCATCTGTGCAGGGAGCTTTGTGAGATTTCCCTCATCCACGTTGGTATGTCAACTGGTGTTATATTTGGGCTGGTCTTATTTAGTAAAACCATATTGTCTTAATATATAGAGATCATTATTTGGGTAATTTATAAGTGAAGCTTCCCTGTCATATAAAAGACACTATCTCACAGCTGACTTCATTTATACCTAAGTCTTCAGTATCTAGAATAATTTCTGTCTTATAGTACATGTTCAGAGAATATATTAAAAAATGAAATATTAAACATGTTACACCTAGTCGCTATACTCAATTCCAATCAAACTATGATGAAGCCTGCTTAGTCTTTATTTGCATAGTCTTTTAAATTCCATTCTATGACATAAAAAATGAGCAAGTAGTAACTTTAATAAAACAAAAATATCCAAGGCAAGTTTGAATTTAAATATTAAAAACACCAATCATAATAATTTTCCATTGTTTCAATATCACTGATTACTTGGTTCATTCCTTTATATTGTCCAATTTAATCCTTATAACAGTCCTTTATCATTAGCATCACTTTGTATATGGAAAATGAAAGCTAAATGGATTTAAGGGGCTTGAACAAGTTCAAGGGTGTGAGGAATGGCAGAGGTAAGATTAGAATCTATGCTTTTAGGAAGGTTTCATCTGGGTATGCTCATTAGATCTCATTCCTGAGGCTCACCTGCATCTTTCCCACCCTTTCTGTGCCAGGCCGCATTAAAAAAAAAAAGGTTGAAGTTTGCATCCCATGGTTTGTATTATGAAAATACATGTTGTCTTTAGAAATCAGACTGTAATTTGAAAAACAGATTTTCTGACCCTAGAACTCTGAAAATGAGCAAGAAGGGGAGTTTGGCTCTGCAAATACAATGCTTGAACTGTTTGGTGCAGGAGACAACTTCCTGAACAGAGCACCAATGTCTCAGGCACTAAGATCAACAATTAAATGAGACCTGATGAAACTGAAAAGCTTCTATAAGGCAAAGGACACCCTCAATAGGACAAAACAACAGCCTACAGATTGGGGAAAGATCTTCAATAACCGAAACAGGGCTAATATCCAAAATATATAAAGAACTCAAGAAGTTAGACAGCAGCAACCCAAATAATTCAATAAAAATGGAGTATAGAGCTAAACAGCATTCTCAACAGAGGGATATCAAATGGCTAAGAAACACTTAAAGAAATGTTCGAAGTCCTTAGTCATCAGGGAAATGAAAATCAAAACAACTCTGAGGTTCCACCTTACACCCATCAGAGTAGCTAAGATCAAAAAATCAAGAGATAATACATGCAGGCAAGGATTTGGAGCAGGGAAACACTCCTCCATTGCTGGTGGGAGTATAAACCTGTGCAACCACTCTGGGAATCAATTTGGTGGTTTCTCAAAATATTGGGAATAGTTCTATATCAAGGCCCAGCTATTCCACTCCTGGGCATATACCCAAAAGATGCTTTACCATCCCACAAGGACATTTGCTCAACTGTGCTCATAGAAGCTTTATTCATAGTTGCCAGAAACTGGAAGCAACCCAGATGACTTTTAACTGAAGAATGCATAAAGAAAACATGATTCATTTACACAATGGAATGCTACTGAAAAACAAGGACATCATGAATTTTTCAGGCAAATGGATGGCAAATGGAGAAAATATTATCATGAGTGAGGTAACCAAGACCCAAAAGGGCATGCATGGTATGTACTTTCTTATAAGTGGTTATCAGTCATAAAATACAAGATAGCCATGCTGTAACAGTTCACAGACCCAAAGAAGCCAAACAACAAATAATGTCTAAGGGAGGATGATTGAACCTTTTCAGAAGGGAAAATAAAATAGATATCAGAGAGAGATAAAGGGAGGGAACTGGGCAGGAGATGAGATGGGGAGGGGATTAGGTGGGGAGTGGGGGCATCTCATGTAGAGAAAACAGGGGAGAGAGAACAAAAATCATGGGGGGAATATCTCTAGGACATACCAGAGACCTGAGCCAAGGGGAGGATTGAGGATGTCTTGGGAGGTGACTCAAGCTGAAACTCCTAGCAATGGGGGATATGGATCCTGAAGTAGCCACTTCCTATAGTCAGGCAGGACTCCCAGTAGAAGGATAAGGATAGAAGCTCACCTACAAAACCTTTCACTGGAAATGTGCCCTGCCTATAAGATGTGTAGGAACAAAGACAGAACAGAGAGGGAGAGAATGGCTAATCAATGACTGACTGGCCCAAATCAAGACCAGTCTCATGAACAAGAAAGAATTTCTGACAGTATTAATGATACTGTTATGCTTGTAGACATGATCCTAGCATAATTGTCCTTTAAGATGCTCCACTCAACAGCTAACTGAAACAGGTGCAGAGACCCACAGCCAAACATTAGATTGAACTCGGTAAGGATTGGGGAACCCGAAACAGACAGGGACTCCACAAGAGGACCCACAGAGTCAACTAACCTGGATCCTTGGAGGCTCCCAGAGACTCAACCACCAACCAAAGAGTGAGCATCACTAGAACTAGCCCCACTGCACATATGTAGCAGATGTGGAGTTTTATCTTCATACAGATGCCCCAACAACTGGAGTGGGACTATCTCTAAATCTTTTGCCTATCTCTGGATCCCATTCCCTTACTGAGTCACCTTGTCTGGCTTCCATTAGAGAGGATATACCTAATCCTGTAGTGATTTGATGTGTCAGAGGAGGGGGGATACCCAGGAAGGGGCTAGCACTTCTCAGAGGAGAATGGGAGGCTGGATAGGAAAAGCAGCTGTAAGAGAAGGAGACTAGGAAGAGAGGGGGACTGGTATTGGGTTGCAAAGTGAATAAATAAATAAATAAATCTGAAGCTGGAAGAGCCGCTAGTTGGCTATGTAAATTAGTGAAACACAGGACTGCACTGTTGATTTGCCACACTCCCTAAAAACTTCCCACAAATATTTCTCCTTCTGCTTTGCTCCTTTACATTGCTTTCTTGACTTCAAGATGGATTTGAGTTATGAGGTTAGACTTTGGTATGCCCAGGAACCTGAAACAAGTGTGACAGAGCAGGAAGTTGTCATGGAGATGAAGTGGTATGGATAAAATGTAGAACCTGTAGACACAAACTGTATATCATTTGCTGTGGAGACAAAAATGTTTCCTGGAAATGAGTACTGTTGACAATCACATTGCTTAGGATAGACTGGTGATCTCAGAGGGTTTTATATCACTCAATTCTTATCAGAGAATTGATTTACAGTAAATGAAATGTGATAGAGACCAATTGTGGGGGTCTTATCAGAGAATGCATCTTAGAGAACTCGACCTAAGTTTGAACTCAAGATCACTACCAGCTTGTACCTAGCACCAGTTTCCAGGCTACCCGCTCCCCTCTGCCCCTAATAAGACCTGTGTCTAGCAACTGTCTCCAGGTTACTCCCCTAAAAGTCTGCAACTCCAGGTTACAAGCCTACCCCTGGCACTTGTTCCTAACAATCACCAATCAAGAGGAAAGCAGAAGTTAACTTTATGGTTTGGCTCCCAGCACCAGCCAATTATGTTAAAGGCCACAGTAGCCCTCCACCCCCAGTTGGATGTCTGCCATTTTCTATAAGACCTTGTCCCAATGAGAGATCAGGCTTCTCCACAGAAACTGTCCTGTAGACTGGCAGTGAGTTAAGCCCTAGCTTGAGTTTGTGTGTAAAGACCCTAGTGTGATTGCATCGGATAGGCTCCTGATTGGTCTTTTGGGGTTCACAAATGCTTCTTGGTACTACATCAACAATTGGTCACTAGACAGGGAATAGAGACCATGAGAAAGTGACATCACTCTGTGCCCCACAAGGCTCACAGATAATTGTGGAAGAGGGGACAGAATGATTGTAGGAGCCAGAGATGGGGGTGGGGGTGACTATAATGAAACTGTTTTCTGGCACAATATGGCAGTTACACAAGTAAAATCACAGTGCTGGTGACATTATATACAAAACCTAAAAAAATTTAAGCCAGAAAAAAAACCCCAGCATGAAGCAGGAGGGGGGCACATAGTCTCACCCTGATCTGGGAGGCTATTGGCAATTGATTGGCAGTTTATGGGAAAGGGAGAGTAAGTTTCTTTAAAGGTATGTGCCCTAGCAGGTCAATTAAACTGCAGAACAGGTTCTATATCAATGATTATCTGAACAGCACAAATTGTACTTGATGTGGGGACAAGAAGACACAAAGTTATTTTCTAAGCTCATTTCTACACTAGAAATTCACTTCTTTTCATATAAGTTTTGTCCTGGTTATTTCTACCACAAAACTGGAAAGGTTTTCAGATTTTTCTTTTTCTTTTTTTTTTGGAGGTGTGTGTGGGGGAATCTATTCAGTTAATCAGTGATAAGATTTTACAGATTTCATCAACAATGTGCTTCAAATCAGTTTCTTATGCTCAGAATTATAGTCTTGGAAAGAAACTCTGTGTGTTGTTCTGCACACAGGCTCTCCTTCCCATACTAATGAATGCCTAGATGACCTTCTTCCAGCTTGATTTTGCCATTCTTGTTTCAAACCATTCAACAGTTCCGACGCATCTTCAGAGTAACTCCAAACATTAGCATTACTTAAAATGTCATTTTAAAATATTGTATGTTTTCTCAAACTTGTGGTTCTAAGACATCGTCGAGACACATAAGACCTTTTCATGCATATATGACATAAAAGTAGAAGTGAAGGAAAATGAAGTAAAAATGAAGTACAAGAATGTGCCAATGAAGAGGTGATGACCCTGTTTAATTTCCAGACTCCAAGAGAGAACAAACTACCAAGTATGTAAATGCACACACATAATAATAGTAATAATAGTAGTAATAATAATAAAGTAGTAAATAATAATAATGAAACAATGAGTAATCTTTTAATGTAGAAGTGGATTCACTCATTAGAACAGTAAATAGGTTACCACATCCATCTTATAAAAATGTAGAAGTGAAATTGTCTAAGGGAATGACAAGAACTAACAAGAGTCAATATAAGCTATCTTTTTAAATTATAATAATACATGAAAGTAAAATAAGATCTTAAGGATATAGCTCTTCAATTAGCATGCTAGCTCCCCACATATATCATAAGTAACATTAGATATCTAAACTTAAGCAGCTATCAAACATTTCAGAGTATACTGTAACATATATGGCCTTTTTGTGTCAGAATCCCTTACATATATTTGTCCAAATATCTGACCCATGTTAAAAGTATGTTAATGTTCACTTCTATGATGGGCCTTCCTTGATACTTCTTCCTCCAGCATGTAGGATTGGATACCACTTTTCCAATTTTTAAATTTGACATATGCATTCATAACCAGTCACATGGAATCAAGTGTTGTTGGTCTTATGGCTTTGAACTGGCCACCATTCTGGTCATACTGAGCACATAACAGCCATTCATTGCAAACAAGTTTCTGAGATTGGGAAGTTGCTCTTAATAACATTTTCTGCTGCTGCTGGCCACCAGATTCTTTGTTTCAGCAGGTAGGAAGAATTAACCAGTGTGGGTATATTTTCTTTTAAAACTAATACTTAAGAATGTTTTATAATTCAAAAACATAACACCATAAAACAATTTATTAAAAACAACTGAGCTCTTTTTCTGAAAAGAGATAGCATAAAAACAAATTACTTTTATATAACTACTTTAAAAATGATAGTGGCTTTTGCTATTAGCTTCTAAGAAAACACTTGATTTTAGGTACCTAATACCAGGGCCTTAGAAATAGGTCTTTGGTGGGGCCATTCCTGCATCACCATCCGTGGTCTCATCCCATCAAACTTGGTCTGCTCAGGAGGATTGCTTCTTCTTTCAAAACACTTCTAAGCACTTTAAGATGCTTTGTTTTGTTTTGTTTTGTTTTGTTTTTCCTTTTTTGAAAAGCTCTTGAAGTGGCTGGCCACCCTGCAGAACTTACACCATCCTCTGCTGTAGTATGGCTCTCCTTCCAGGATCAGAATTTTTTCATCCTGCCTTTTATATCTTATTATCTCTGCTTTGATTTACAGGGTGTGCTGTTGGGATGTGGTTTTAAGCCCTCTTGTAAAGATCTATTTTTCCTCACCTACTAGAAATGGGAACTGAAAATTGATCTCCCTTCCTATTTACAGCCCATGAAGTTTCTTGCGTTCTATCATAAAAATAGTGACTCAGAAAATTACTTCTTAATCATGTCATGCTTAGTTCAGTGGCTTCCAAATACCTCCATGTGATGAAGCGCATCAGGCTCGCCTAGGAACTATGTGAAAATTAAGGTTCCTGAGCCTCAACTCAGTCATTGAAAGCATCTCGAGGATTGATGCCTTGCATTCTAAGCTTTACAGGGACAGAGGCAGTCCCGACTCCAACCTGGTATGAGAATTTGTACATGCAGAATGACAAATATCGACCTAACATCAGTAGTCACTATTTTCTGAACTTAAAAAAAAAAGAACAGTTATCAATATAAAATGACAAATGAAAGGTGCTTTGAGACTTTTGGAACTTTTGCTACACACATTGAGGGCAGGCAATATTGCCATCTGAAGACCCAAGCTGCCAGACAGGGCTCATGCAGTAGTTGACTGTAGTAAACAATAAGCCAGCACATTTGTAGTACCAGCATGAAAAGTCTGGCATGTTTTAAAACTTGAAATATTTTAAGGCAAGAAAAGGCATGGAAGCAGCCAAGACTGCATGATTTCAAACTCCAGAAGGAGGCTACTATCTGCCAGATGATCTGACCATGTTGGAATGTCACACCTAGGAGCATTTGTCAATCCTGGGTATGAGCTAAGATCGGGAACCTCCTTGAGGGGAAAATTAGAAACCAGTAAAATTTTAGAGATTTGTTTTATAGGACTAGTGTATTAGTTAGTTATTAATCCTGGTCTCAAAAATGTATGTAAATTGAAACAGAGGTAGAAGAAGAGGACTAAAGAAAATGAGCAGAAGAGACTTAATTTGCTAAAAATACTACTAAATGTATAGGCCCAGTCTTCTACAAAGGGACAAAAACCATGTTCAAAGAGGACCATTGCTAAGAAGTTTCCAGGGATGGATGACATATATCTACTATCCAAAGTTTAACTAAGTGATTTTAATTTAACTTAGGTTAAAAAAAAACTTCATGTTTTTTTCTCTATCATTTCTAACTTAAAAACTTTAAATCACTACTTGCTCAGGGTCAGGGGTTTTTGAGTCATTGATTATTTTTCTTAGCATGGGAAGGATGTTCTTAGCCCCTTATACTTGAGAAGTTGACCCTAGACAGGAAGCTTCTATCCTAACTGCCCGATTTCTTAAATTAATTCTTCAAGCAACAAGTAATGAGTTTTCCTGTAGCATTTTCATGTCATTATGCTTTGTTCAAGCTCATCATCATTTCCAGTTCCTACTGCCTTCATCCTGCTGCTCTGCTACCTCTTCCCAAAGTCAAATACCAAATTTAAGGTCGGGGACCACAAGGATACATACACAGACAAACATACACAGACACATCACACAGAGACACAGACATAACACAGAGAGGGGGGGGAGAGAGGGA
>NW_021604630.1:5069390-5079076 GCF_004785775.1 Grammomys surdaster
CCGCGCGGCGGGCCGGCGCCCGGGCCGCGCCGCGCGGGCCCGCTCCCCCTGGGGGGGGGGGGCCTCGGAGGGAGGGAGGGAGGGAGGGAGGGAGGGAGGGAGAAAGAGGGATAGAGAGATTTGGTTTCTTTACAAATCCATTTATATTGTGTGACTATGTTTATGTTTTAGTGCCAGGAGAGGGATGAGAGGGTGATGCACAGTAGGTGATTATGGTTTGCCTACTGCACTAGTAGGGGCATTGTTTTGACAGCTGCAAGAGTTTACACTTAGAATTCTGGGTATTTTAGAGGAGGTATAAATGAGAGAGCCCCAAAGGCCGGGAGACACCAGCAAGAAGGTTGCTGCTCCTACTTGCAGCTGTTGCAGTTTGTCAAGAATTTGTGAGCAAAGACACAAGAAGAAGTTTGAAGGTTGGACTTGTCCCAAGGAACTTAATGTTCCTAATCTACAGAAAGTATTCTAAAGAGGTCTATACCCTCTTTCCTCTTTTAACTTTCTTTCTTTCCTGCCTAGTGTTGTGGGGTTGGAACGGATTAGGATAGAACAAGGATTCAAGGGATGAAGTTAGAACAAGAGTTGGAATGGAGGTAGAAGTATAAGAATCCAATAAAATAGCTTTAAAAAAGTATTCAAACACACATGCCTACGCACACCTCACACACACACACCTCTATGTAAATTAAGATACTTCTGAAAACCTCAGGCAGTGAGGGAAACTAAAAAGTAATGAAGTAAAAGATCTTAAAAGACTTGTTACATCAAAAGAATAGTAATCAAAAGTGATAGCCTGACTTTTTGGAATAACTTAAACCAAAACCCGTGAATATATTCACATATATTCATATATATTCATATATACATTTTACCGTATATTATGTTATATTAGTTAACTCTTGAGAATTTCATATATAAGTATGGTATTTACAATATCTTCTCCTTTTATTCTTCTAACTCTTCCAATGCTCTTTGTTAAATACATGATCACTTAATTTTTATTTTTCATATCTCTATTATATATGCATACTAACACATGTGTGTGTGTGCATGCACATTGATGTGTGTGTGTGTGTTTGTGAGTTTCTACATGTGTTCAGGGCTTACTACTTAAGACTGAATAATGTATCAGGGGACTCATTCCTGAAGCATACTGATTCTCCACTTCTCATTAATTGCCTAGAGATTTTCTCTCTCCATATTGGCATGATAACTAATGCTTTCAATTTTTCATGTCCTCTTTAGTTAATCATGTTTATCAGACTTCATGGGTAAAGCTCCCCTGCAATACATAGAATACACTGTCTTGAAGTAGAAGCATTGATCTGATAGCTCTTACATTTTTCTATCTACCTGATCTGTGATGTTCTCTGAGCCTTTCGTTCAGGGGTTGTACTGTAGACGTATTCATTGGTGTTGGACACCCACATGGTCAGTTGTATTCTACAGTTTGACCAATTGTGGATTTCTTTTATGGTCTTCACCTGATACTATAAGAAGCTTCTTTGATGAGAGGATGAAATAATAATTACCTGTGGATACAACGCTGTGTATTTAGAATGCAGTTAGAAAATTATACTGGCTTAGGGGAGTGGCAGTGGTAGGTTCTCCTCTAGGCTCCATAACCTCATCTTCCATGGGCAGTGGGCTAAGACTACATGCCAGACAAGACATGCTCCTATTGTGTAGGCTCTAAGCTCAATTAGATAGCTGTTGGTTGCCCTCAGGATGTACGTGCCACTATTACATCTTTGAAAATATCTCATCATCTGGCCATTGTGGTTCATAGGTATTAAACTTGGTAGAACTATTGATTGCCTTTCTCCCTTGTCAGCTGGCATAGTTGTTTCCAGTACTATCAGAGCTAGTCTTCCCTGTCAATTCCAGTTCAACTCCTCCAAGGCCTGAGGCCTAAGTACCTTTAGCACTATGGTACCTTTAGCACTAGGATTTTAGCTACAATTTCTGACAAGAAACAAAGGGTCATGACAATAGCATATATTGTATTGGGAGACAATTGGAGTCCCCTGACCAACAATTCTAAAAGGTTCTCCATACTAGAAGTGGAATTTTTGTGAGATAATAAATAGAATACTTTCATTTAAACCCACTAACTGGACTTAATGTGTCTAAATAAATAAATAAATAAATAAATAAATGAAGTTGGAATGAGGGGATGTTTGGGGATGTAGAGGAATTGGAAGGTAGAAATAAGGATTGAGCAAAATCATATTTCATATATATACACATACATATGTATATGTACATACATGTTCACATGTATGTTAAAATTGAACAAAAAACAATATGGTTCCCTATAACTTCTTCAACCATCCTTGAAGTAATTTATTCTTCCTCCATTCCTCTTTCTCTTTGATGCCATGATATTTAAAATCTGCAATATAAAATATTACTACAGAGTATGATCCTACTATTGAAAACACCCCACACTGTAGCTGCAGCACAGAGAGAAATCAATGTTAAACAGAGCAGAAACTTCCTTATTGCTGACTGACTTTTATAGTGCCAGAAGGTGCCATGCATGTTGCTGGAAGAGAAGAGATCAATTGTTTTACCCAGTGATGGACCCTGCATATCGAAATACCCATCTACCAGGCAAAATGTGTCCCTTTATACAATAGTAGCACAGCTCTTGTGGGGTAACTCACAGGTTTTTAATTGGGTTTGAAGACTACTTCATAGGAGATAATTTCAGCCTACCACTGTAATCCTGGTCAAAAATTGTGGCTGAGAAGGTCATAGGTACTAGAGTAAAACCTGCAAAATATTGTCTTTTTTTTTTTACTCTATAATCTATTAGTAATTTTTGTTATTTATTTATTTATTTATTTATTTATTTATTTATTTCACTACAGATTCTATTTCTCTCCCACAATCCACCCTCCAATACCTCCTCCCCACCCCCTGTTTCTACGAGGATGTCCCCACCACCCACCACCCACCCAACCAGACCTCTAAGTGTGATTTGGCTTTCAGGTTCCCGTCTAAATATTATACCCATAGGTCTGTATCAACTTTGATCAGAGAAGGTTCTTGGTATTTTTTGTTTTGTTTTCATTTTGTTTTGTTGTGTTTTTGTTTTACAGTAGGGAATCAATGCACAGATACCTAGCTTGTCAATGTGCTAAGAATAAAACCAAGTCCACAAGCTTAATACGACATCTTTATTAATTCCATTGCCACCAAGGCTTAGGAACCATCACAGAAGAGGAAGCAGAAAAAAAATTAAAGCCAGAAAACAGGGAGGAATACTGTGGTGTGTGGTCTTTTTGACATGACATGACTATCCCACTCACCAACAGCTGTAGCAACTCACAGAATACATGTACACTATCAGGCCAGTATCCATAGGGTAGATGATCTTTAGGGCTCACTCATTATTGAGAGCCATTGACAGTTGATAGTTGCTAAGGGAGAGGCAGCCATTCCATTTCAGGGTCTAGCCACCCATCTTGCATTCCTGAGTGTGGTTAGATTAGATCTTGAGTAAATATTATTAATCTTTTTGCCTTGCAAATACATTATTGTTGGAATATCCTCTATGAATATCCTCTCATCCTTTTGACTGCAACTTACAGTGTGAATGTTGACTACATCATTGCTATGCTTGTGAAAAGATTTGCTCCAAAAGATAGACACACCCCATACACATAGGAGCAGCACTAACTGGGCTTAGTGGATTATCAAAAATTAATTCATTAATTCTAAAGAGAAGAACAAATTGGGGGAATATGTAAGGAATTGGAAGGTAGAATAAGGGTAGATATGATTATATTTCAATGTATACATGTGTGAATTTCTCAGAATGTAAGAGACTTTTGAAATGCTAATAGAACAGAATATAGAAGCATTAATCTTTTAAAAACTAGGGTAAAAAATATTTTCAGACAAAGTATTTGGTTAAGAGCAAGCTTGATACAAATGAAAAAACAATACAAGGAACTTTTCAAGTCTACAAAACTGATCCCAGGTGTAAAAGTTACCATACAAGAAGAAACACAAAATAAGGGGACTCATAAGTGCAACAATATATTGCTCTTACAAAAAATAATTTAATGTTTAATAGGGTTTAAAATGAAAGTACAGTTAAAATATATTTGCATAAAATATGTTGAAGAAAGATGTTAAAGGAATTTAAAATAGCATTGAGAATTTGAAAAAAATCTGTGGTTTGTATTATGCTGTAATCAGTCAGAGATGTACAAAATTTCTAGGGATTGATAGAAAGATATGTAGTTGACAAGAAAACAAAAATCACAAAATATTTTGGTTTATTAAAATAAACAAGGAGGCCTGGGGACATTACTCACTGAGTAAGAAGGCTTATATAGAAAATGATACATAAAAATATATTGGCTAGGGAGATAGCTAAGTTGGTACAGTGTCTGTGGTGCAAATTTGTGGACCTGTCTTTGTTTTCTCAACAACCACATCAAAAACAGGATAGGCAGCAGGTTTCTGTGTCCATAGAGTTGGACTCGTGGCAAGGATGGATAGCTAGTTTATTGGCTAGCCATCCTACCCTCACTTACGTGTTTCTGGTTCAGTGAGCAGCACTAACTCCAAAAATATAAGGTAAAAATTTGCCTAAGAAAGATATGCTTCCTGAAATGTATCAGATGTATATCCAAAGCAGCAATATTCATAAAAGATAGAATGTGAAAACAGCCTGAGGGTACACTATACAATTATTTCTGATTTGAAACAGAGATAAAAAATATCAAAGTAAATATCTGAGTGATGCCATCATCATACCCAAACTGTCACTCTGCTTTCACCAATGATATTTTCTTGAAGTATACATGAAACATTATGAAAATAGTTATAAGTTGTAATATATTTGAAAATGTTACTGTTCCTTACTTTATATGTTCTAGTGTTTAAAATACAGCCCCAGGAATCTTATTTCATGGGAATTAAGGCTATTATTGCTATTTTCAAAATTACTGAAAGAAAAGCTAGAACAAAAATTAGAAAATATGTTGACAAGGATAGCAATGGAGAAGTCAACATTCACAACTTGAATTGCAATCAAAAGGCTGAGAAGAGGTTGCTCATAGCTTTCCAATGGATTTTTTAAAAGACTAAAAGTTGAATGGGTTTTGCTGAAGACAAAACAGAGCCAATCTAACCATACTCAAGAATACAAAAGAAAGGAAGGAAAAGCTTCATCAGAGGTGAAGCTGATGTGAGACAAAGGTATGTCAAAGCAAGGCCTCAAAGCACAAATGAGTTCTTTCAAGTAAATCAAAGGTGGATAAAATTCTAAAAGCAGCAAATCAAGAACATATAGGGGCACAATTATGAGTCTGGAGAAGTGGTCACTACTTCAATGACTCACTTCAGCAATGGATACAACATCATGACAGAAAATCAGTAAAGAAACATGAGCAACACTGTAGACCACAGGGACCAGCATGTCTAGTTGGTTTTTATTCTTTTCTCTCTTTAAGTAAATAAAACTGATGAACCGTTATATAAGCTAAGAAAGCAGAGAAAGCAAAAGTAAGCAAGAAATAAAGAGGGAGACATTTCCTTAATGAAATACTAGAAAATTTAATTCAATAGCACATTAGAATTGTAGGGTCTGACCTGGAGGATTTTTTCCAGGGAGTTTTGGATTATTCAGAATGTGTAAATCAATCGGTGTGATGTACCATGACAACAAGAAATCAGAAACCTCATGATCATTACAATGGATGCCTTCACAGGGTGTGTGAACAAGGTCAGCATCCTTTCATGGAATAAGACTCAAACAGATTACATGTACAAGGAACTTATCTCATCACACTAAAGGCTGTGTATGTAAAACACTACATTAATACCATCATAAATGGAAGAACATGGACATCTTTTCCTCTAGTGTGAAGCACAAGACAATACTCACTCAGACCTCTTAACAATAACATTCTAAGTCCTAGCCAGAGCATTTGGACAACAAACAGAGAAAAAGGCACACAAATTGGGAAAAGAAGTAAAATTAGTGGCTAGAGAGAAGGCTTGGTACTTAAGTCTCCTTCAGGGGACCCCAACTAAGTTTAAAACACCAACATCAGAAAGCTCAAAATAGTCAGGAAATCCATGTCCAGGGTTTTCATGACTTCCACAAGCATTAGCATGCATATGTAACTACACAGATGTAGATATACATATACACATACAATACACATATACATACACATTCACACACACATACGCATAATCCAGCATAATAAAAATAAATCTCATTTTAAAAGAAAAGATGTAAAATTACCTCTATTTACATATAACATGATGATACACATGAAAATCAGAAAGGATTAATACAAATTTAATAATAGAATAGACATCTCAGCTGAAGGGGGTAGGGGTCTGGGAACAGGAGGTATCAGATGAGGGGAAGATGGAAGAAAGAGTACTTGGAGAAAAAACTAGAACCCTCAAATTTGGGAACATCTCTGGGACAAGCTAGAAATTTAGTGCAATGGAAACTCTCAGTAATATATAAGGGTGACCTTACCTAAGACACCTAGCAATGGGGGATATGGAACATGAACCAGCCATGTCCTATAACCAGGCAAGACTTCAGTAGAGGATTGGGATACCAACCTGGTCACAAAACCTTCTACCTACAATTTGTCTGGTCTGCAAGATATGCTGGAGTAAAAGTGACACAGAAATTTTGAGAGTGGCTAACCAAGACTGGTCCAACTTGAAACTCATGTCATGAGCAGGAATCCACCCCTGACACTGTCTAGAGGGCCCGGAACCAGAGGTTGGATAGTCCAGAGATCTAGAATAGAACCAAACATGACTAGGAAGAAACAGTCAATGAAAATGACTCCTAATAATTCTCTGCTATACTAGTAGATTGGTGCCTAGTCCAATTGTCATCAGAGAGGCTTCACTCAGCCACTCAGAGAAACAGATGCAAAGCCAAACTTTAGGTGGAGCTTGAGGAATCCGGCAGAAGAGCTACTGAAAGGATTTTAGGATACAGAGGACATCATAAGAAAACCCAAGGAATCAACTAACCTGAGCTTATAGGGATTCACAGAGACTGAACTTCAAACCAGGGAGTCTGCATGAAACTGGCTTAGGCCCTTCACATATATGTTACAATTGTGTAGTTTGGTTTTCTTGGACTCCTAACAGTGGGAGCAGGACCTGTCTCTGACACTTTTGCCTGATTTTTTTGAGACCCTTTTCTCCTTCTGGATGTTCATGTCCAGCCTTCATAGGAGGGGAGGTGCCTAGTCTTACTACAACTTGATATGTCATGGCTGATTGATAGCCATGGGAGTCTGGCCTACTTTCTATTTCCTCTACAATTTACAAACGATGCTCTTCCAACCAGCATTTGGCATGTAGCCCTGTGTGGCTACCACTAAATGAAGCTCATCGAAAACAGTATGGAATAGTGTTCAGGCTGGATCTCAAAACATGTACTGTATAGTGTTGCTTATATGTGTTGATATTTTTAGTATTAGAAAGCCAATTATTGTGTTTGACCCTGGTGAATACTATTTTGCTCTTTCTTAGTATTCATTAGTTGCCTGTAGTTTGTTGTCTGAGCTTGAGACCTCATGGACTTTCCCCTTCCACATTAGCATGGCTATTAATGTCATTCTTTTAGGCAGTCATGTTGGTGAACATCATGGGTGTAGCTTCTGACATTTCTAATAGACCATCTCACAGCAGACTCCCATTACTCTGACTCCTACAATTTTTCCACTTCCTTTACAACTCTTCAACTGGGTTCTACAACTCTTCATTTATGGTTTTGGAATATATATATGTACATACATGAACACATTCACACATATATCATATATGTGGTGATTTGAATGTTTGGCCCTGATAAGACTCATGTGTGTGAATGCTTGGCCCATAGGGAGTGGCACTACTAAAAGGTGTGGCCTTGTTGAAGTAGGTATGGCCTTGTTAAGGGGAAGTATGTCACTGTATAGACAGGCTTTGAGGTCTTCCATGCTCAAGTTCCAGTCAGTGTGAAACATAGTCTCCTCCTTAATGCCTATGGATCAAGATGAAGAACTCTGGGCATCTCTAGCACCATGCCTACCTGGATGCTTCCATGCTTCCCAGTATGATGATAATGGATTAAACCTCTGAAACTGTCAAACAACCCTTGTTAAATGTTTGCCTTTATAAGAATGGCTGTGGCCATAGTGTCTATTCATGACAATAAAACCCCCACTAAGTCAATAAGTATGTTAAAACAAAGGAAAAAAGAACTTGAAAGAGAGCAAAGGGGTATGTGAACTGATGTAGAAGGAAGGAAGGGAGAGGAAATGATATAATTATATTTTAATCCCAAAAGATATTTAAAAGAATAACTGAAAAAATGGTAGTTTAGAATGAGACCTCTCTCTTGTGTAAAAAGCAACTCTAAGTTAAATACTTTAATATCATCTGAAATTACTATAGTAAATCAAGGGAAGCATGTCAAGCTAGGCACAGTTGATGCTTTTCTGAAAAGGACTCTAAGAATTCAGGAAATATTAGAAAAAGCATTGACAAATGATTTCCATCAAACTAAAAATATCTGAACAACAAAGGAACCAATGGGGTAAAGAAATGGCTTACAGAAAAGGAGGCAAACTTTGCTAACAATTCACCCAAGAAAGGATGAGTATATCTATTATTTAAGACATGAATATAACAATTTAAAGCTGTTCAAGACCAATGGAGAAATAATCTAATCCACAAATATACAAATGCACTACACATACTTTTTTTTCAAAAGATGTATAAATACCCACAAATATAAAATATAAATATAAAAGCCATTCAATGTCTTTGACTATCAGCGAAAAATATAAATCATAACTACACTGAGATGCCACTTCACCCCAGTCATGCTGATATATGATAACCCTCATAAACTATTTATTGACCAGTAGGAAATGGGAGACAAAAAGAGACATGTGAAATAATTATGCCTTCCCACATTTCCATAACTTGCTGGAAGAAACTGTTTCCTGAAGAGTAAGTTTCAGGGAGAGACCAGCCCAAGTAGTCAGTAGACATATCTTGGTACCTCCTCAAGACCAGTCATGAAGCAGTACCAGTTTGGAAATACATCACATCTAATCTCCTCCCTACTTCCATCTCATGCCTAAGTCCTAAGATTGTAAGTCAGGTCCAGTTCCTATGCTCAAATGATCATCTTAGTCAAAAGAAAGAGAAATTATCCTAGTGCAATTTCCATAGGGAAAGAATCCTTGAAAGATAAAGATCAGAACGACTTTCCAGAGGATGGTCCATTCTTTAATCATAGAGAAACTTCTAGTAATGCTGTAGGTGTTGAAGTGAAATGATCAGGTGAATGAAAAAGGAAGGCTGTGCCTGGAAGAGAGAAGAGTGCCCAGTGCTCAGAAGGGTCAGCATGCTTGCTCCACGACACAGGGGATAAAAAGGCTGGAAACACCCAAGTTAGGAGAACAGATCAAATCACAAGATCACTAGGGAAGCAAAGACTCCTCAAAGACGATTCAAAGCAAAACAGTATTCTAAGTTGAGATATACTCACTCAGCCATACACTAAGTTTATACCAAGTGCTGGACACTAAAGACTCTGAAGGCCTTTTGCCTCTGTTGTAGAGTGGAATGTTTGTAGAAAAAGAAAGAAAGAAAGAAAGAAAGAAAGAAAGAAAGAAAGAAAGAAA
>NW_021604630.1:5079086-5086264 GCF_004785775.1 Grammomys surdaster
AAAGAAAGAAAGAAAGAAAGAAAGAAAGAAAGAAAGAAAGAAAGAAAGAAAGAAAGAAAGAAAGGAAGAAAGAAAGGAAGAAAGAAAGGAAGAAAGAAAAAAAGAAGGGAAGGGAAGGGAAGGGAAAGGAAAGGAAAGAAAAGAAAGGAAAAGAAAAGAAAAAGATGAGTGTGTTTCATGGCTCCAGGCTTAAGGAATATAACCCTACAATTTCAGATTTATTCTAGGCCTCTGTAAAGACCACAACCTTGGCTGTGCTGTCTCTGTTCTTCATGGCTACATGAGATCACTGCTAATAGACCCCACATATATGAAGTAGGCACTTAGAAGCCATTTACCCAAAATTAGAGTAGATATTATATCAATAGTCTAGGCATGGGGGTAGGGGATGAGTTGTATATTAACTGATGACTGGTTTCAGGTACTGAGGTATGAGGTACTGGAAATCCATTCCATTCGTGGCTAATGCCTCATGTCCTTTTACAGAACAAGCCACATTGGGTTCAGTGGGCTAGATCTTGTCTCTGTCTTATTCTCAATCCTGTATAACATATCTTTATAGGCAGTGCAACTAAGTAATTTACACTTGTTTCTTTCATAGTTGACAGAATATTTTTTCACAATAAATGCAACCCCCTTGTCCCCATCCTATTTACATGTTTCAGATTTATAAGGCCTCTTATTGAGCCTCTATAGTTGTATACACAGTCCAGAACTTTCCTGTGGGGACCTCCTTCCTAGGATATTTAAGGTCATGTTGAATTGTTCCTTGTTCTTCAGAATCTAGAACTTGTCCAAATTTATAGGAGGTCAGCAAGATGGTGCATGCCATATCATATCAATTCCATATCTTTAATCCTTTAAGTGATTAGCCATAGTAACTGATTGAGCTGTTATTACAAATATCCATCATTACAATTGATCCCCATAGCTGTCAAAATGGACTATACATTAAGGGTTATATATTTGATTGTCTGGCTTTGATATGTAGTAATAATTACAATAAAAAATAACTTGGGAATACACACTCTGCTGTTCTACTTCAGGAAATATTCTTTCTCTATGAATTTCTTATATTCTGGGATCCTTTTCTCTATCCATCAGATAATTAATGTGAGATATTGATCACAATACTAGTCTGGTTTGAACACATGTGTATTGTTTGGATCTGCTCTGCTTCCCATACATTGCAAAGAATAAAGAAGCTGAGAGATAATGGGGGAAGGTTAAAGGTTTGGAAGATATTTTTCAAATTCTTTTTTTCCCTTTCCACTTAAGGCTGCATCTTCAGAAATGGCTGTATTACTCACCAGTGCAACTTCCAGGGAAAGATAGCCTATCTAACATGGCTTTAAACTGGGACTACCTGATTCCTGCCTCTGGTGATGTCATCTTCCTTTATTCTTCTTGATTCGTCTCAAATGGACTTAATTACACTCTTTGGATATCTGTCATCTTAGTTATGGTTAGAATGTACACTATCTTCAATTACTGGAGGTCAGGCCTCTATCCCCACCTTCACAAGATTAGAATTGCCACAGCCCTTCTATACTTAGAGAAGGGAGGAGATGTCAGGGGCAGCCCTGCTTACACACTGAAGGCCTAAAATCAACCATAGGCCTAAAATCAACAATAGGCTTGTCATACATGTATACTAACACCAAGTCGTGGGTCTCAGTGGAAAAACATTGAAACAGATGACTATAAGGTAATGTAAACAGGCAGCTTTTGTGGAAATCTACAAGCCTTTGTAGTCATAGACCTTGTAGATAGGTAGCCTTGGTAGACAATACCAACTTAGATAAGGTCAAGCAAGTCATAGGCAGAGTCATAGTGACCTGTCCCCTGAATCTTCACCCAGCCGATTCCTGGTTCTGAAGATATCTGTATTCCTCCTGAACACCCACACTCCAGTGTCATTCCCTTCCCCCACATCCTGCCTTTCTGTGTTTATAACCCCTGTGTGAATGAGTTACGATTTGAGAAAAAATAAATTTAAAAAAAAAGAAAAAAAAAGAATGTACACTATCCTATACTGGCTCATGTGTATAAATATTTGGGCCCCAGCTGGTGTGTTCTTCAGAGAAGGTCTGGAATCTATTGGACATGGGCATGGATGTCTGATGTAGGCCTCAAAAGATGGGCCATGGAAACTGTATTGCTCTGTTTCTAGTCTAAGTGCTCTGATCCATGAACCCTCAGGATCATGAGGATCAATCCAATCAACTCCAAGCACTACATCCTGAGCTGCATCAGCCACCATGTCTTCCTATCAGGATATACCGCATGTCCTAAACTGTGACCCAAATAAATCTTTCCTCCCTAAATTGTTTCTATCAGATATTCCATCACAACAGTAGGAATAGTAAACGTACTCCATACAACCAAATGTCTGTGTTTTAATCTCTCTGTTCTAAATATTTTAAATACCCTTTGCCCAATAGATCCCAACTCATGTAGCACACCATGCTAAAATTACATATCTTTTACTCAAACAAGCATGAGTTGACCATTTCATTAATATCATAGGGAATGAGAGGCCAAGCCTTTTTATTCAATGCAATTAACAGCTTGTGCCTCAGAAATTACTGTCCATTAAATTCACCATTGAGGCTCTGCTTGGTATGACTAGCATGTCCTAATAAATCTGTCACATTTGCTACAAGATAAAAGCACAAACCAACAATTCCTTTTCAATAGACACAAAGGCTGAGTCACAAGGAGGCATCATATTCATAGACTTCTGTGGTTGAGTGGATATGGGAAGAGGCTGTGCACTTGAGCAGCACTCTCGGCTCAGAAAGGCTGCCAGTATTTAATCCAAAATATTTTGAAGGGGAAGCTTGGTGAGAGAATTTGCTTGGCATGCACAGGGTCCCGTATTTGATCTTCAGTGCTGCCAAAGTAACAATAAAACAAAATATTTGCCAAAATATTCTGATAGTTCTCATTCGAATATCATATTTTATAAATCCACAAACAGAGAACCAGAAAGATGAGGCTTTTCCACAGCCAACTGTCGGCTCAAAATACCATGGCTCTTGGCACTCAAAACCATACTCCCCTAAAACTGACAGTTCAAATCGGCTCCTGTGGTTTCCTTTCCAATTATTCTCATTCTTATCCTAAGAGGAAAGAATTAAGGAGCTGTGATCATCCTTTTCAGGTTTTTATTTAATAATAAAAACACCTATGTGTCATGTGATTCATAAACCTCATAGATCATTGAAAAATGGTCTTAGTCTCAGTTAACATATGCTGTGGGCAAGTAATTTTTAAATCATGATTCCTTCTGCACCTTGTATCACGTAATCTGGCCTTAATTTAAGCAGGTATGATCATTGGCTTTTATAATTTATTCAGTCACTTAACAAATATACTTTGAGAATCCTCACTGATGTTAACAGTTTGGGTTTGGATGGTAGAGCAATGAACAAGAAAGCTACTCCAAGTCTCCTGAAGATTCTAAACCATATAGGGAGATCGTTCATAGATAAGACATAAATAACTGGGAAAAGTAGCCTGCAATAACTACTGTAAATGGAACCAACAGAATGCTGTGGTGAATGTTAATGTGAAAGAATGCTGTGTTTAATTATGTATAATTTGTACAACACAACTCCAGGAAGAGTCACAAGTGTTATGAATGCTGCAGAATTACTGCAAAACTCAATTTCTGGCAGGTGACAGTGAAATATCTTTTTCAAGCAAACTTTTACTATGGTTATTTTTCTGAAAAATGGAAGAACAGGGTCTTGAGGAGGGGATTTTTGTTGTTGTTGTTTCGTTTATGTTTTTGGTTTCGTTAGTTAGTTTCTTTTTTGTAATTTATCCAAATGCACTATGGGAACTGTGCAACAGAAGGAAACTTTTTAGAAGCTTGGTAGGTGAGACCACTTGCATGAAGTAACATGTCAGTGGATCAGGTGGTCATTTGGGGAAAATAATAAAAGCACCACCCTGTCTTTTCTTCTGTTTTGTTGTATGACATTATGTTCTGATGACAAGCCATGAGGCTCTTCTTAAAGGAATGTGACTTCCGTCAACACCTTGTGCTTTGAGTCTTTTTTGTTCCTTCAGAAGAATTACCCTTTCCTCTCCAACACACAGTTATGGGGTTCCCATTAAGGTTAGGAATGTAATCTTGGGCTGTGGTAATTTAACTAACTAGCCTCATTAACAAGAAGGTCTGAGTATATTGTAATTTGACCCAAATGGATTTCTAAGAGAGCCACCACTCAGTGTATTCATTCTTTCCATTTTCCTTTCTCTTATGTACCAGGTACTCTACATTTTACTATCAAATAGAATTAACACACCTTATTCTTAATGCCATTATGAAAATAGTAACTACTAACATTTTCAAACATTGATGAAGATTTCAAGGACTATGTGAAGAGATTTTATAATCCTAAGTGCTTACATTTTAAATTAATATAGACTGGATATTTTACTCAATTTATAGAGGAATTAGGCTTGGCACACTGTACTGTGTACTTGACACAGGTAGAGCCATTTGGAACAAGGAACCTCAATTGAGAAAATGTGTCCATTAGATTGTAAATCTGTAGGGCATTTTCTTAATCCTTTACTGGCAGGGCACAGTCTACTGTGAAAAAGTGCCATCCCTAGGTCCTGAGTTGCATGAGAAACAAAGCAGAATAATCCATGAGGAATAGTCCAGTAAGCAACATTCCTCTATAGTCTTTGCTTCAGTTCCTATTTTTAGGTTACTGCCTTGAGTTGCTGTCTTGGCTTCTCTAGATGAACTATAACTATAAGCTAAATAAACCATTTCTTCCCCAAGTAGGTGATGGTGGGGTGATGATAGAATTTGGTACTCAAAGATTCCCACTCTCCCAGGCTCTCTTAACAATAGTAAGAAAAAACTATTCCAACATTTTTGAGGTACTTTCTGCTTCTCTATACATATTTGCATAGGTAACTCACCTTCTTAACTATAGAAATTCCCCTTGTTTCCATATTTCTTAGGATGAAACATCCTTCACAATCTTCTCAGAGAGTCTAAGCACAAGGAGAGGAATGCCCAGGTTATGCCTGAAAGTATTTTTCATGCATCTAATGCTGCGCTCCCTATAGAGCTCTCATGTAGTTCTTTACCTATCTGAAGCATAAGAGGGAAAGAACATCAATTAACCAGAGAGCAATTTTCCCTTCTCATATATTGCAAGAAAATTGCTAGAATATGTAAAATATTGTGTGGCTGATAATTACTGAAATTTGCAACCCTCAAGTAAAAGGAAAACCTACATCATGATATTAATTTGATAAAAAGACAATTCTAAGCCAAGAGAGTCTTTAGACAAGTCATTTTATTAAGCATCATAAACTGCTGCGTTATAGGCACAGCGGAACCAATAAAGCATTAATATAGCATCATGCAATAGCCAAGAGCAGAATCACAACCAGGTTTGATCAAGAACAGGTGTGAGCACAAAGCAAAAAGCAAATTGTTCAATTAATGGGAACACAGTTAAACACTTTTGTCTATCAGTAGGTAATAAATCATTGTATCCCAGTGGGAAAAGCTATCATAATTTCATAAAACAAAACAAAATAAGCTGAGCAATTGCACTACACCCTGTAATAAATCTTTCATCAGCCTCATCTTGGCACCTCTGTCCCCAAGTTCATCACTATTCTGTATGTCCAGCTTCAAACAATGTCCAATAAGGAATATTTCAGTGAGTGGACCAACACATTAGACAGTCTAGCACTAGGAAGTCAGTGGCTCATGCTGACTGGTGTAATGGGACAAGCATAGGAAATTACATTGAAACTGGATAGATGCTCAAGGGAAGCCAAAGAAAATTAATAGTCACTCCAAAAGATATGCAACTAGACACTCAATCTTTGAAATTAACGCTGAGATTTATTTTCCCAGACAAATGTGTTTGCAGAGTCTCTATAGCTGAAACCACCTCTCCATCTCAACTACACTCTAAAACCAGCAAGCACAGCAAAAATCAAACTTGAAAATCTAGAACGTAAAATATAAAAATTGGGCTTGGTCTCTGTGCCCATTATCAAGGTACTTCTGAGTCGCTGACAGGACAACAGCAAAGTATTTGAGGCCAGCTTGGGCTTTATGGTGAGTGCCAGACCAGCCTGGTCTAAAAATATATGTATAGTAGATATTACATATATATGCACACACACACACACACACACACACACACACACACACACACACACATCTGTGTGTACATAATTTAAAACTGTTGAAGTGTAGCTGAGATGACATGCGAATGAGTGCCTTTTTCTCTTGATTTGTAGAATCCACTCAGCTTTCCATTTTGACAACTGTAACCTTAATACATTTGCCTAAATATTTCCCAGACTTCAGGACTCATCCATACCCAACTTGAGGGACATAATGAGTATTCATTGAAATAATAACTCACTAATTCAACAGCCAGGTCAGCCTTAGCCCTGACTCTTTTGATGTTGCTATATGAGTCAATGTCTCCCTGTAAAACTCAGGGTATCCTATCCAACGTGGGATCATCCTGCCTGCCAAGGGCCATATCTAAGCAGACAACCATTCCCAGCTTATCACTCCTTCTTGTTTTTTTTTATTCTTTATTAACAAGTCCAGTATTTAACTCTCTCTGTGCTGCTCAGTTGTAATCATTGGGCTGACATCATGAACTCTGTAATAATTATGCTTTGATTTCTGTCTCTGAACTTTAATTTCTACAATATTTATCTTAAATTTCTACCTATGCCACCAAATTCTTTGAAGGTATCCTTTTATGCCAGAAGTATTTAAGCCATTTGTTTCTTCTCTGGCCAAAGGTCAGGGATAACAGAGAAGGGTGTTGTTTCTTCTTATCTCTCTTCCCCGATATGAGACTCCTTCCTGGAAACTATGTAAGGACATGAGTAAAACAGAGGTACCTGGAACCTTCCAATTTGGCCAACTCTACTGAACCGTTTATTCTCCTTGTCTCTTTGCCTCCATTCACTAAAGCCTTATTAAATCCAATAATATAATCCTCAGCGGTATCCCCCTTTCAGGGATTCATCAATAGTATATACATAGGTATTATTTGACAACTTTCATCCTATTAAAGAGAAACCAAATCTCTCTCTCAATAGGAATGGGAAAGAGAGAGAGAGAGAGAGAGAGAGAGAGAGAGAGAGAGAGAGAGAGA
>NW_021604630.1:5086274-5166450 GCF_004785775.1 Grammomys surdaster
AGAGAGAGAGAGAGAGAGAGAGAGAGAGAGAGAGAGAGAGAGAGAGAATTTATAAGGAAGCTAAATATAAGAGTCCAGAATTGGGTTACCTAAAATACAATGTTCCAGCTAGGAAATAGCGTCACGAAGTTCTTACAGCAATAGAATAATGAAAGTCATAAATCTAGACAGGTGAAAATATTCTATTAGAAATATCAGGTTACAACTAAGTAAGAAGTTCTCTTGAGAGATCTCAATAGATAACTGATGCTATTCTTAGCATTTGGGCTGGTAGAAGCTAAGGATCCATTTGTACATCCTCAAAAGGATTTTACTGTCTTGCTTTCTGTTAAGTTTCTACTTATGAATCTATTGCAAACCTCCTTCTAACACTCAGCCTCTTATGTCAATGACTTTCTTTTCTTCAAATTCACGATACAAGAACCTAGATGCCACTCGCTCTGTGGGTGTTTTGTGTGACTGTGAACATCAGGCAACCTTACTGCTTAGGTTAATCCCAATAGAGGAGAAAGGTAGAAAGAATTGGCCAACCTCAAAGATTCTTATATCATGGCTGTACACCAATTGGTGAGGGTGGCTGAGTGGTGACCTAAAGTACTTACATATTCTGACATGAGTGGGTTTTAATGGAGTACCAGGAATACAAACCACAGCTCTTCATGCTTACGCAGGAAACACTTTTCACACTGAAACCTCTCTCCATCCCCTTCGGTGGTTCTTTATTTCAGTTAGAATATTTTACTTTGAGTTGTGCCATGTTCTTTGTTAAGTGAAACTGAACATTTTCACAGAGATTTTCAAAAGCTTTTACTCAGTAGCCCAGCAATACCAAATATATATATATTTTTTTCCTGATTAACAGCACATAAATTACAGTTAAACTGAGAAAATGTGTTCCTTCTTAACGGAAACATAAGTACCACCCAATTCCTTAGTTTCCTTCCTTGCTATAAGGGTTGGTCAGCATTTTTCTAGCTATTACATACTATGGCCTGCATAAGGAAAGACTCAAATAAAAAACAAACCAGGGTAATATATAATGTATGATACACACACACACACACACACAGAGAGAGAGAGAGAGAGAGAGAGAGACAGAGAGAGAGACAGAGAGAGAGACAGAGAGAGACAGAGAGACAGAGAGACAGAGACTCACACACAGACACACTATATGCATGTAACTTATATACAATACTTGTAATTTGTACAATGAAGGGGAGATATTCAGAAATGCAGATCCGAATACTAGACTACTATCAAGTTGTGAGCTGGAAACTAACTAATGAGAAATACATAACATGCATCAAATCATTAGTAGTTACCTTGGAGGATTATGGATTTTACCAATTAGCAAGTTCTTGAAAAACATACTGCATATTCATGGGCTGGATTTTATTTATTTCATCTAACCATCAACTCTATCTCTCTCCGTAACCTTAAGAATGAGGAATCTGGGATTATTCTATGCCCTAGGGTAGCTTTATAAGATGTTTTGTATTTCTAGAAAACAAACTGATTTTTTTTTATTAGAAGCCATGGGTTTGAAGTTTAGTCCCTATTCCCATAACTGTATACTATTGTGCAAGACATTTAACCTGTCTGGGGCTTAGCATTTATATCCATTTAGATGGCATTAGCAATATTAATACTGACTGGCCACTGTTTGATAAGGCTTTTGTGACTGAACTTTTTAGTGTTTGGTATGATAAAATCCATATATATAAAGTGAGTTTTCTTATTTTTAATGCAAAGTATTGTGGCATTAAGTACACATATGCTGCTGAACAATTTTTACCCCATAGAAGAGAAATTAAACCTGTCACCTCAATGGGAATAAGAGGGAGGGAGGGAGAGAGAGAGAGAGAGAGAGAGAGAGAGAGAGAGAGAGAGAGAGAGAGAGAGAGAGAGAGAGAGAGAGATTATTAAGAAGCCAAACATGGCTTAGGTTTAGGAACACAGATTCACGTTACTGCAAATACCATGTTCCACCAACTGGGTAGTACTTTCACAAAGTTTTGGCAAAAATAGAACAATGAAAGTCATGAACCAAGATGCTTAAAAAACACACTGGTGGAAACATTAGGGATGGGGCATGGTTATAGACAAGCAGGGAATTCTCTGTCATGAGCTTTAAGTGATATCTGATGACATTCTTAGCCTATGGAGTGGTGGGAACAGGGTGCCCATTTATACATTTCAATACATATTTTACTCCAGAGTCATAAAGCTTTCATGTCACACACAGAGGTGGTCAATAAACAGCACAAAATAATGCAATGAATTGAGGCACATTTCCGAAAATACAATTGTCTACTTAGAAAATCCTACAGAATCTACTAAAACAAAAGTTCCAGAGTATCTGTAATAAAAGACATGAGATAAACTTACAAATCTAATTGTATTTTTTATCACAAGTAAAACTCATGGGGACTAAAAATTAAAATGTAACACCATTTATGATTACTTGTAAAAATTAAATGTGTAATTGTAACTCTAACAAAATGTGTGAAGGAGACCCAGAAGTGAAATAATTTCACAATGCTAGGGGAAAAGTTAAAAACAAAAAACAAAAAGCAAGTAGAAGTGTGTACAAAGTTTATTGACTGGAAGGATCTCCGTGATGAAAGTATCATCTCCCTCCAGCAATGAGACTCAGTGTTATTTCCATCAAATCTCGGCAGCACTACTTTTGCATGGGAGGCTACTCTGAAAGTTAAATAAAAAGCAAAGAAACTAAAATAGCCAGAGTAGGTTTTGAAAGAGAAAGTTAAATTGGGAACAGTCAGTCTAGTTTCAGGATCCATTATATAAGTGCCATATCATGGGTTGTGTGAGATGACAAAGGTTTTTTGTTGTTGTTGTCGGTTTTGCTTTTTGTTTCTTGAGGTTTGTTGCTTGTTTGTCTTTGCTTACTTGCTTGCTTGCTGTTTGCTGAGACATGTTTTAACTCCAGAGCTCTGAACTGGCCCAAAACTGACAATGTAGAGCAGGTTGGCCTTAAACTCACAGAGATCTGCCTGCCTCTGCCTCTGGAGTGCTAGGATTAAAGACCATGTATCAAATTCTAAATGGAGATTGTTTTTAGGGTAATACATTTTATGACTTTAATATAATCACAGGACTTTATCTTGAATGACTATATTTGGATAAATTTCCTCAACAAATTATTAGATACAGCCAGAATATTCAATTTTGGACTCAGAGCAGACTCTGTGAGTGTGTCTATGTGTGTCTCTCTGTATGTGTATTTGTGTATGTATATGTATCTGCGTGTTGGTCTGTATGTGTTTATGCTCATGTTTATGTGTTTGTGTGTGTGCATATGTGTATGTTTGTGTATGTGTGTGACTGTGTGTATATGTGTGTGTTTGTCTATGTGTGTGTGTATTTTTGTAAGTATTGTGGATAAATCAGAAGTGTCAACAATTAAAGATACATTACATAATGATGCCTTAACATAATAATTCAATTTATTCCACAGAGTTAAAATATCTAATCTTCTAAGCTCTCTAAACAATGTATCCTTTATTGATTTAACCCAGGGTATTGAATAGGAATTTTGTAGGTACTATCCTAAATATTAATAAGTGGGAAGGTAGATATGTCTAAATTAAAAATGATTGCCCAAGAGAGCAGGGACAAACCAGAAGTCTGACAGTGAAGACTAACTGGTTCTCTTTATACTCTATTTCCTTAATTTGGTGACAGTGTAATTCACAAAATAAATGATCAATTGTAAAATTTCAAGAAAAGATGGCATGGGATGTACACAGATGATGGAATTGAATGATGTAGAGAAAGCATACACGCTGACACAGAGCTACCAATGATTCAGTGGAATACGAAGAGCCTTGTCAACAAATTGTGCTGAACATTCCAAACTGAACATCTATCTCAGAAATAACACAAAGAGTGAGGATACCTGCTAAGTATCACACAGGGGCTGGTTAGGTTTTACACTGTGCCAGAGTCATCTGGGAGGAGAACTTCGGTTGAAAAGATAATCTCCATCAGATTTGACTGGAGGCAAACCTTCATAGGATTTTCTTGATTAATGATTGATATGGGAGAGCCAAGCCCACTGTAGGCGGTGCTACTTCTGGGGAGATAGATTTGGGTTGTACAAAGAATCAAGATAGGCAGTCCATGGAAAGCAAGCCAGTCAGCAATGTTCCTTCATGACCTCTACATCAGTTGGGTCCCCCACATTCCTATTAATAGTTCCTGTACTGACTTCTGTTCACGCAAGATGCTAGCTGTGAACTGAAGTAAGTCCTTTCTTCTTGAAGTTGCTTTTGGTTGTAGCATTTATTACAGGGATAGAAGGCATACTTATACTTCTGGAAAAACTTAAATTATTGACATGGTTGCTCAGTGGTTATGAAGCCCTAAATTCAACTCACGTATTACTGAAAATAATTGATTTGAAATAGACTGCAAAAAAAGGTAAAACTATAATACTGATACAAAGAATATATAGGAAGGTATTCTCAGTCTCCCAGCTAGACAAAATGATCTTGACCTTCACATTAAAGGGATGAACCAAACAAAGAAATCATGTGAGGCAAATTTCTTCATTCATGGCCCTTATTTTGTGAAAAGCCATTAGGGGAGCAAACAGCAAACTACAGACTGGAAGAAAATACTCAGACAATGTTACTGACAAACAACCAGTACCTAGAATTTATTTTAATATTAAAAACAATTTGAACACATAAATATTCCATTCAGAAAATTAGCAAAAGATACACAGATAACAAATGTAAAGAGGTGCTCAAAATCTTTTAGTTTTCAAAGAATTGATATTAAAATGAATAGGACTATACACCTTTCAGAAGATCTAAAAAATCACTTAGCAACTATAACAAGTGTTGGATCAGGTGATAAGAAACTGAGTCAGTTGTACACTGCAGGTAACAGTGTAGAACATTTGGACCTTCTGGAAACAATTGGCAGTTTCTTTAAATATTTTGTTTTTGAGTTTAATTATCCTGTACAGCAGTTGACTTTTCTTACTTCAACAGAGCTGCTGAATTAGAACCATAGACAAGTAACTCAGCCACAGAATTTATTTTCTCACAGTTACGGAGACTGAAATTTCAAGATCAAAGTACCAGCCGGTTTGATTTTCTTTGGCTCCTGCTATTCTTGGCATTCACATGGCTTCCTCTGTCTGCATTGTGTGTGTCCTCATCTCAAAAACCATGGATCTTAATCATCCTTAGGACCCATTTGAACTTACTTAACACTTTAAATGCAGTCAAATTCTAAGGTAATTCCAGTAAGAATTTCAATTAAGATTTTTTTTTTTTTAGGAGAACAAAATAAAACAACACAAAGTTGTGTTTCCTCAAAATATTCTTTATATAATTTTCTTGATTTCTCCAAAAAGCTAATATAAAATGTCTGTGAAATGAGGGGAAAAATGATTGTTGTCTACTTAGAAATCAACTGGTAAACTCCTGACCATTTATCGAGAAAAATTAAAATGCATCATTATACAAACTTGTGCATAAATATTGAAGGCCTCTTGAATTGTAACAATGAAGATGTCCTTCACCAAATGTACAAATAAATCCTGAGACAGTTGTACCAAAAAATATTTCCCATATATAAAAGGAAACAAGTTGATAGTACAATGACCTAGATATCTCTTCACAGAATTATGCTGAGCCAAAAATAATCTAATTTCAAATAATTAAATGTTCTTTGAATTCATTATATCAGTCTTAATGTGCTGGAACTTTAGAAATGGAGAAGAAGCTGGTGGTTGCCCCTAGGACAGGATGGGCGGTATTATAATGTTCTCTACCTTGCCAGACTCAAAGTCTGTGTCTTGTCATTTACTGATGTGTTTGAGTATGGAGACAAGAAGCAGCCGGATAAAGAATACGTGCAAAATTTCTTTGTATTCCTTACAAATGCCCTTATTCTATAATTTTCTCAAATAACAAGCTTAGTTTAAAAAGTAGTCATGAAAAACACTGACAACCACCCAATGCAAGCTCCTACATGGACAGGATGCCAACTCACCCATACTTCAAAATCACTGCCTAGGATGGGTATCAGAATCACAAAAGCAAGAGTTAGCAAGAGTTATCGAACTGGAGACAAAGCTGCAAGGATGTAGACAAGGTTAGAAGGAGGAATTGAGTGTAGGAGCAAAGGGAGAGAAGACATCAAGTGCTCTCACAAATCATCGAAGCCATGTCCCCTCTGTGACAGTTACTGGAGCATTTGTGTACTGAACAGACCCAAGGCAAATGGCAGAAAATATTATTTTTCAAAATACAACTTATTGCTGAGATTTGGGGGAAATGAGACTTGACATAATCTGGAATTGAAAGCATCCGCCACCGTTACTCTCTGCAAATGGAAAAATCCAACAAAGTGCCTCTGTGAGGAGGGGATAAGATTCAGCATGTGGTGTGGCTAAGAATAAAAAATAAAGGCTGGTGCAACTGTAATGATTTCCCTGAAACGTCACTGCAAAATCAGAGCAGAAATAAAGTTCTATTTTGGACCCCTGGAGTATGAATTTAGACCTCATGTAGAAAACACCACTTAAAAAGAAACAAATGAGACAGAAGCTCACATCGCATCTTCTTTTTCACAAAGAGAGTCATTTGATTCTAAATACATACCAAAAGCCTCTGTGGAAACTAATGTTTTGTATGTAGAAAGCTGGTTTAGCTTTTGCATGATGTCTTGGCATTTTCTGACCACAATATGATAATCCGAATGTCATGCTCTTATGGAGAGAAGCCTCTTAGATGTTCACTTTTATGTAGTAATTTGGCAGAGCCACAGGACAGAGATATTTGGTCAAATATTATTCTGGATTTTTCTGTGAAGATATTTTTACACAAGATTAATATTTGAATCAACAGATTTTGAGTAAAGAAGATTACCATCTATTATATGACTGAGCTCCAGCCAATCAGCTAAAGCTGCCATTAAAAAAAAAAAAAAAACAGAAAAATTACCAAATTACCTCCTCTGGGACAGGGAAGTTCTACCCCTGTCCTGTGTCTAGACTCAAGCAATATCAAGACCTCCCTGCTTCCAGTTTGCTGTCCTCTCTTGTATGTGAATCATGCATTCAGTGACAGTAGGGTGTGTTCTGAGGAATATATCATTTAGAAATTCCGTCATTGTGTGAACAACAGCCTGGGCTGTTCCACAGCCCAAGGTGGTATAGCCTATCACACCTGGTTACCAACCTCCACAATATGTATCTATACTGGGTACTGTAGACAGCATAATAGAACAATAACATGTCTAAATAGAGGTATAGTAAAAAAATATTGTTTACAGGAGAACATCTGTATGCAGAGCTGGTAAGGCACACACCATTCTGAAGCTCAGGAGAACCAGGAAGTGAATAGTCGGTAGTGTCTGCTCTGGGCTCTACAGACACTGTACGCTTAGGGTGGACTAAGTTCATAATAAATATCACTTCAATGCTAAATTCATTGTATTCTCATGTTCTAGTTTCTTTTCTGTTGCTGTGATAGCACAGTTTGACCTGAAGCAACTTAAAGAGAATGTGTTTATCCAGTTTATACTTTATAGTCCATCAAAGTAAGCTAAGGAAGGAATTCAAGGTAGGAGCCTGTCGGCAGGAACTGAAGCAGAGACCATGGAGGAGTGTTACTACTGGTGTGCTTCTGGGCTCTCGTTTAGCTCCCTTTCTTATACAAGCCAAGCCAATCTGCCTAGAAGCGGTACCTGTACCTTCCACAGTGGACTGGGCCATTCCACATAAATCACCAAGGAAGGAAGTGCCTCACAGACATACTCACCAGGCAATCTGAAGGAAGTAAATCCTCAACTGATGTCCCCTATCCTTAGTTGTCTCTAGTTTGTGTCCATTGGACAAAAACTAACTAGCATATCACATTTATCATATTTCACTTTTTATGTACTTCTTTTTTTTAAACTTTTGCCCTTTGAAATAATCAGTTCAAAACAAATATATGTATACTTTCAACAGACATTTATCTAATTTTTCTATGAACTTTTTGTTTTGAGTTTTAGTTCCTTTTTTTTTGGCAAAAAAAAAAATTTAAGACAAGAATACATACAGTAACCTTGTCAAATCAACAGGGCCATAATTTTCAGTGTCATCAGCCCCTGCTTCTGTGTTTTCCACTGGCAAATATTCAGAGACTGTAACACACATGGAGCTGTCATCTTCTACATTAACAAAGCTTGCTTCTGCACGATAGCCTAGTATATCTGCCTGAGGTTATTTGAAACTTAATATGTTTTAATAAATTTAAAAGTACACTTTAAAATAATGCTAAAGTACAGTGAAATACAAAAATTAGGAACATACTTATCATCATCATCCAGGATTATAGCTGTTCAATGATAAATGGATAAAGAAAATGTGGTATGTATATACAATGGAATACTGTCTATCCACAATAAAAAAATAAAAGTCCTGTTATTTACAAAGACATGGGTGGGACTGTGGGTTGTTATCCTAAGTTAAATAAGAAAGGCACAGAAGGAGAAGTGTTTCATTATGTCATTTATAAAAGGACTCTAGCAAGTCAACCTCATAGAAATTGAGAATCCATTGAAGTTGAAAATAGAATGGTGGTTACCAGTGGATGAGAAGAGTTGGCTGATGGGAATGGTGGGTTAATAAGTATTAAGTTACAATTACATATAAGCAAGACTTTCTTGAGTTCCGATGCCCAGTAGAATGCTTGTAGGGAGCGACAGTAGACTATACAATTCAAAAATATTAGAAACTTTGCAGGTCTTTACCATAATTAGTAATACAGTTTTTAGGCAACAAATATGTTTAACCTTATCAAACACTATATGTCACATGCGTGATATCAGGACAATGTCAATTAGAAATGTGAAAAACCCAGTTTCAATTTTAGCCAGATTTCTCTTGTGGCAGTAGCTTATGAGGCACAAGGGTCAGCAAGTCAATATGCCTGTTGGCTCTAGGAATTCTCTCTAAGGAGTTCTGAAGGAGAAAATGGACTGGTAGAGATCGACTTGGCTCTGCAGAGGAAGTAACCTGGGAACAGCTCATTGTTGTCACCATTCTAGATTATCGGGACACATAGTTGAATTACAACACAAATTGAACTCCTAGCCCTTTAGCGTCCCTGCCCTTTAAGTAAAGACATAGATTAAGAGCAGTCAGCAATGTTTAAATTTATTAAAACATATTAATGGAGGCATGTGGGAAGAAGATACAATGAGCTTGGAGACATTGAAGGTTAGTTAAGAATACTCTGTGAGGTTATAACTTGAGGGAATGGGAGAGGGAGAGGGAGAAGGACAGGGACAGGGAGGACAGGGACAGGGAGGACTGGGAGGGGGAGAGGGAGGGAGAGAGGGAGAGGGAGGGGGAGAGGGATGGAGGGAGGGGGATGGAGGGAGGGGGACAGAGGGAGGGGGACAGAAGGAGAGGGACAGAGGGAGAGGGAGAGGGAGAGGGATGAAGGGAGAGGGATGAAGGGAGAGGGAGAAGGAGAGGGAAAGAGTAGGAGTGGGATTCTGTGCAGGTGAATCACTTTCCCCTATAACTTTCTGTGCCTTTAGCAGCAGCATGACCCTGTCTTATATACACCACTCCTGTTGGATAATGTACCATCACTTTGTATGTCAAAGCTTTGTCTCTGGTAGGCAAGCTATATCCTGCTATATCCTGCTGATGATGGACAGCCCCAGTAGCTAGGTAATTACATGACCTGTGGCTTAACAGTGATCTACACTAAGGCCCAGTAGTAGTCCAAGTCTGCTTCTCTAATGGAAAACAGCTGTCCACAAAGGGCAGTAGGGCTTTGCTCCAGAATCCCAAGGGATTCTGTGATGCTGACAGGCCAGTCCATTGAGTTTCTTAGACCCTGGGCCTATGTGGCAGAATAACTTGTGTGACAACTGGGACATGAGTTTTTAGGTGGTGGCCAGGGACAGTTATAAATTTTATTTCATTCATTTCTCAGCTAATGGTCATTAGTATTTAATATCTTGCATGTGCTTAATCTATCATTTTCTTCTTTTTGCTTAGCATTTGGTGGTCTCAGGAAAGAAACTGAATCCAATGGCTTAATCCACAGTGGTAAGAATAAAATGGAGATATCTATGTTATTTTGAAGATTGTCAATAGGATTAGGGGATGGCTTTGAACTTGGGAGCAAGCCATTAGGCATTTCCTACACTGTAAGATAGAAGAAAGAAAAGCAGACTTGAGAACTAAATGTGGCTGAATACAACCTCCCCATCTGTCCATCAAACACAGCAGCCTGTCTGATCAGAGACCCTCTTGGAAGCTCAGTCTTCACACAATGCACACCTGAGCATACCTGCTTGTTGTTAACTTTGAAACTTTGCAAGTATGGTCCATTAGTTTCTGAATCTCCAAATTCCAGAAACATCCCAACTGCTTTCACAAAGTTTTTGGGTGACACTTTTGCCGATCTTAAAATTGACGGTTCTCTAAGAATATACTATTTGCTAACCTTCAATGGTCGGATACATTCTTAACTTTGTTTTGTGAAAACAAAACAAAGCAAAGGAGTCTTGAAACAGTCTCCCAAAGGCTTAGTACATCCTGCATGGGCCATCCTGTAGCTATGGTCCTTGATCTTTCTAAGCCCTGATAACTAAACACTGGAAAGATGATTTTGCAAACTGTCTCAAATGTGTTTCACCCATAGAACATGTTGTAATTTCTCCTTTTCTCTAGTTCACTTTCTTTATCTGTAATCAAACATTCTGATCCAAGGCATCTTTGGAAACAGAGGGCTTATGTCAGTGTATCCTTCCAGGTAACAGTCCATAACTGGGACACAAAGAGGAGAAGGCAAGAACCTAGAAACAGGAACAGATATTCCTGATGTGAACAGGAGATCACAGCGGAATGCTGCTTACCAGCTTTCTTCTGCTGGCTTTCTTGGCTACATTTCTTATACAACCTATACCTATCCACTCAGTGATGGCACTACCCACAGTGGGCTCTGCCTTTCCAGAACAATGAACAATCAAGACAAGATAATTCCCCACAGGTCAATCTGATAGGGTCACTCTCTCAGTTGAGACTACCTCTTCCTAAGTGATTCTTGATTGTATCAAGTTGATAATACAACCAATCAGGACATCCTCCAAATTATGTAGAGAACAATCACAGGCTTCAGTAGAAGCTCTGTTGAAGAAATAAATGCACAGCTCTTGGAGTCACTCAGGTTTGGTAGGATGTTATTATATTTGTCAGAGTTCAGAAGAGTTTAATTAGTAACAGAAAAGAACGTGAACTCATCAAAAATTGAGCTGAACTGAAAAGAGCAGCGAATCACATCAGTACTGACAGAAGTCACAGACAGGAGAACGGCAGGAGCAAAACACCTAAGGATACTGCCTGCAATCTGAAATTCTTGCAATGCTCACTGGTTGTCACACAGAAGCTGAGAGAGAAAGAAAAAATAACTTCATGGAGGCACACAGGCTAATCAGTAAAAGGACTTTGGAAAGGGATCTGTTTCATTTACAAGGGGAAAAAATGGAAGCACAAGTAAACAAGGGATTAAACAAGATGAATGTAGAACTGGCAGATATGTTATTAGAATGTAAATGAGTGCCAGCCAGTCACAGTGCTACTAATGATGAACTCTGTGGTCTCTAACAACCAGAGGAGGCTAAAATAGCACAAGCAATGATATTGGAAATGAACTTACAGTAGAGTTTGCAAATTCCAAAGGTTGCATGCCACTCACAGATGCCTAAGCTGACTACTCTTGGACTTTTAAAAAAGAAAGTGTTCAAAGACATCAAGTGAAGATCTACAGTAGAAAATAAAGTGGGTATTACTTCAAGAAGACTGCGCAAAAGAGAATCAATAGTTTAAAATGAGTGGAAATGAAAATGAGAAAAAATGACCTAATTACATTAATTTCAAATGTGATTGTGAGAAAGAAAGTAATTACCTGCTGAGATCCAAGATCTAATCAGGCAGCCATTGATAGGACACAGTGTTAACAAAGTCCTGACCCATAGCAAGGCTTCGATGGTTCCGTATTGGGGAGATAATAGCACAGAATGCAAGCATTGGCCATAATCACTGTGATTGCCACTCTACCATGAAGAAGAACCATAGAAACTAGGCAAATAAATCAACCCCCTTTCTGGGCATATAGGAAGAAATGTCAATTCCTTAAAAATTTTGAACCAATCATAGCTTTTGTTTTATTTGACTGTCCTCACTAAGGCCACCATTTGTCAAATACTTAGTTATAAAGAGATACCAGTTTTCTTACAGCCCCACATAAAAGTATATATATATATATATATATATATCTTTCATATAGGGTTTTTGGAAATCCCAGAACTGGAGATCTCACGTTCCCTGAAATTCTGTATGTATTTATTAGATCTGTATGCTCTTGGATTTTATTTCTCACTCTCCTGGATTGGTTGACGTAGAAACAGCATTCTTCTTGGAGGAAGAGGCAAAGGCAGCCTTCTTTAGCTGTCAGGACATCTAGCCCCGATGGGTTCTGAAGCACCACAGCTGCCAAAGAACCAATCTGTTTCTGGATAGTAAGCATGGTTTCAGACATTTTTTGAAAACTTTCAAACTTGGAAGTGAACTCATTATATTAGGTCATGGAAGTTGTTATTCCTGCAATTCCAGTACTAGCACCTTTGGCTGTTTCCACAGCTACCAAGAGAGGCCCAACCAGAACTGCCCTCTTATGTTGGACAGCATCATATCTACAACTGGAATTGGCAGGGACTTGTTTCCCTGGATTACTCCTACTTCAGGGAAAAGGAGTACCAAGTTGCAAACTCTTGACAAGCTGGCAGGCAGGTGATGATATACCTGAGTGCCACAAAGAATTGACGTGTTTTGGACTGCAGGGTACTGTGGGAGAGATGAGGAATGAAGGGTTGTGGTTCTATTGCAGTCTAGGGAGCTTAGCATTCCTATAGAATGTGTCCCAGAGGTCTTAAACAGTTTGCTATGTCAAAAAGAGGGATAGAGGAAAGGTATGGAGTCATGGCAACATCAGAGTCAGGGCAGCTGACAAAAGGTGGGGTAAGGTTACTTGGCAGTATCACTGGAAAGACTGTAAGTAGCAATTGTGAGTTAGTTCCAGGGGTTACACATAGCCAGAAATCTTTAAAGTGACCAGGTCTGGTGACATTAAGGAGATGACACACTGAGGTCAAGATCTGAAGCAAAAGGCGAATTGACAAGTTAGTGTCATTTATGAGGGGTGATGTCAAAGAGGTAAGGACCTTGGAAGAGTGTTTGATTACTTCCCCTACTTTTGTCATTTTTCTTCATTTTAAATAGTTTCTCCAAGCTTCTATGAAGTCAGTATATCTCATCTTCCAATATTCACTAATGTATGCATGTATGTTCTTCATATACTTTTTTCCCCATCATATGTATGAGTGTTTTTTGCCTGTATGACTGTCTGATGCCATGGAGCTCAGAAGAGGGCAGCAAATCCCCTATAACTGGGGCTATGGATGGCTGTGAGTCTCCATGAGGGTACTGGAAATCCATTCTTCTTTAAGAGCAGTAGTGCTCTTAACCACTGAGAAATCTCTCCAGCCTGCAAAGTCCTTAATATCTTTTAATCATTATGAATGTGCTTTGCTGTGTATACTGAGCCCTAAATGCAGAAGACTTTCCACTACTATCACACAATGCCAAGCATAGTTAAGAGTGAATTGTAACTGACTGACTCAATACCTTCCTTTCTCACTTTTGCTAAAAACTGTCAAAAACAGAAAGATGTGTTAAATATCCCCTATTGCTATTGTTCTGTCCAATTTTCTGAGCATACTTAAAAGCATTTTTGAGGGAGTGCTTATTTTACATTAATCTGGTATATAGAGGTTCATAACTGTTATGTCTTCATTGAGAACTTTTAAATCAAAATGAAATCACCATCTTCGTCCATTTGCTGCTTGGGGAAATTGATTTTATTTTGATGCATAGGGCCACTTTGCTATTCTTTGCTGTTGGCATTGTGTGATTAATCTTTGTCCGAATTTTTAACTTTTTATTGAAATTCCTTTACAGTTGTTTCTTGTAAAAACATATGACTTCTGTATTTTGGTTATTATAACTCATTTGAGATTTTTCAGCCATACTGGGTGACATATCATAAATATTTCTTATGCTTTGGATTTTCCATGTTTCCATTTTCTTTACTATAAGAGTATCTGTTTTCTAAATTTCCGTTATATCCTTTTTCTTTTAATTTTCCTAATAAGTTGGTTTGGGTAGTATATATATTGGGCTAGTAGTGCATGCTTTCAAATATTATGCATTCAGAAACTATAAACTTTCTCAACACATCAATGCAGTAAAGAAAATACCTTAGCTTTCTCCCTGTGAATGAGTAAGTAAATAAGAAATAGACAACATTTTAAATCTTCTGTGCTCTGGACACCTAATCCTTACACATACTTTTAAGGAAATCTGCTATAGAACAATGATGTAATTTACTTCATAAATTTCTACTAGAAGTTACTTCTGGTATTTTAACTTTGATGTTATTTGATTTGCATTTATTTCAGTATTAACTCTATCTTTAATTGGTTTTAGGTTTTGCCCCAGAGCTTGTACCATAGGTTTTTCATCTTTTCTTCTTCTTTTTTTTTTTAGTCTCCCCTTTCTTTCTAAGATATTCAGAATATGTGTTTGTAGATCTTTTTCCTCAGGACCATAAAATGTAAGGACATGGTCTTCAAAGATCAAATCTTCTGGGTTCAGACTCCATCTTAGAGAATCTGACCTAAGTAAGGTTGATCTCAACTCAGATTAACTAACAAGACTGGTATCTAGAACCAGTTTCCAGGTTATTCCCCAACAAATCTACACCTCTAAGTTACAAGCCTGCCTCCAACACTTCACTTCCTAACAACCACTAAACAAAAAAAACCCAAAAGTTAACTTTATGGTTTTGTTCCTAGCACCAGACCATTATGTTAAAGGTCATAATGCCCCCCCACCCCAAATCAAATGTGTAGCAGGCTAGATACCCCTTTCTTGCCTCTCTACGTGCTTGCCTAAAATTCGTTTCAGGGCTCAACCTTCCTGCTGTGTCAGAGTTCGGGGGAGCCCAAGCTTGAGATTGAATAAAGAGACCCTAATGTAATTGCATTGGGTTCGGCTCCTTGGTGATCTTTTTGAGGTTCATGAATGTTTCTTACAGCAACAGTCTCATTAGGTTCAAATGGTTCCTTCCTCTTGGGCTTTTAGGGCTATACCTAAGCATTTAGGGATTTATGTCATATCTAACACATCTAATGTTTGGGATTGTAAGAGCAAGGCCATGGTTGACTTTGTGTCTCTACTCACTTGCAGTGTCTGTATGTATGAAGAACTAGAGGCCTGGTTTGCTCTAGGACAGAGCTCTACAGAAAGACTTTGTGTGATAGTGGATCATGCTTTGCCTGTGCACTCCCTAGAGTAGTTTTCAGTCACAATTGGCCACTTAAAATGGGGCTGCAGAAAATTGGTTTTTGTTCACCTAAAATCATTCATTTAAACTACAATATTTTTAAGTGGTGGCAGCTAGCATATTGGAAACGAGTCTTCAGTGTTTCAAGGTATTGAGGAACAAATACTATTATTCCCTGTTGTATCTTGTCTGTCTCCCCTCACCACAACCTGCACTTGCAACTGTGTTTTTCCCAAGCTCATTTAGCTGGAATACAGATCTGGGATCTCATGGATTTGTGACTCTTTTTCCTCTTGGATTGCTTTCAGTGGCTGCTAGTTGCCCCTCCCCTTGATCACTAGTGAGATTCCCAGTTTTATTTTGTCCTTTGTCCTCCTCTTTCCCAGCTGCTTTTTTCTCACACCAAAACAACCAGAGCTATTTTTCTGCCACCTCTATTCACAAATCGACTGAGGGAAGATCTAGAGCTTTGCTTTTCTCTGAAGTTCTCTTTTCTGAATAGTTGGTACTTTTTAAAAGATGAGTTGCTGGTCTGGGAGCTTGGAAATTGAGAAGATCTTTATAAAAGGCTTCCATGTTTCATTACCCATGAATCCCTCTCTCCCATTGTTGTCCTTAACCCTCTGTTGAGTGGCTGAGTTGCTGATGTGCCACATTTAATTCCCAAGTCTTTCTCCTTACTTTCCTTATGTTTTACACTCTGCCAATTTGAGAGAGTTGGTACACTAACCTGTCTGACGTCGGCTACATCAGCAGGTGCTGACATTTCTCCAGTTCCTTTCTTCTTTTCATCCATGTTTAAACTTCTGGCTCCTTAAAATTAAGTCAGTGCTTTACATACTATCTCAGGACAGAGATTTTAAGTAAGATGAAGCTCAGATGGACAAGAGGGCTCTACATATTCCAAAAGATGTATTCCAGGTACAAAATTCACTGTGTCAGAAATAACAGATGGAGATCTTCACAGCAAGTTAAAAATTGCATAAGATTGGTTGAGTTCCATGGTAAAGCTTTCCATTTACGGTCCTGCTCTGTATTTGCTTTCATAATGTATATGTTATTTTTGGTTTTGTTGGTTTTGTTTTTGTTTTGTTTTTCAAAATAGAGGCTCCATTTGCCCAAACCCGGTCTTGAGTTCCAGATCTCTAGTGCCTTGTCTGTGTAGCTGGGATGACTAGTATTCATGGTCATTTGGGTGTTTGCATACCACATCTTGACAGTAGCTACTAGAAACTGTTCCTCTTCCCACTAATGGATTGGATTGTTTGGTCTTCTTATATTTTTTTCTCTGCATATTCTATGTAATCATCACCTATCAGAGGCATGACTAGCAAAGATATTGTCTCCGTCACGTAAGCCACCTCTTCAGCTGTTCAGAGCCTTTCTTAATTCCATGAAGCCCAATTTGTCAATTAAATTTAATCCAAAGCGACTGGGGTCCTATTCAAAAAGTCATTGCCTATGGCAACATTGTAAAGTATTCTCTTTATTTTTTTTCCGCAATTAGTCTTACAGTTTTATATTTTACATTCAGTTCTTTGATCCATTGTAAATTAATTTTCACACAGGTTCAAAGATAGAGATCTAACTTTTTCTTTTACACACAGATATCCAGTTGTGCCAGCATCATTTTTTGAAAGAGCTGTCTTTTGCCCATGTGTATTTTTAGTACTTTTGCAAAAAATCAGGTATCTGTGGCAGCAGGAGTTTATTTCTGAGTCTTCTCTGTTGCACAGGTCTGTTTTTGTGGTGGTAACATCCATGCTGATTTTGCTACTATGGCTCTGCTTGCTATACAACTTGGAATCAGGTATGGTAGTACATCTAGCACTGCTCCTTTCCCCAGGATAGCTTGAATTATCTAATCAACTTTAATGCTTCCAAAAGAATGTGAGGATTGTGTTTTTCTAATTCTAAACATAATAACATTGAAATTTTGAAGGGTATTACATCAAATTTGAAGATTGTTCTTGTTAGTATTTTTATAATATTGATTCTTCCACTCCTTATGCATGGACACTCCATCTTGTAGAATCTTCAATTCCTTTCTTTAGTGTTTTAAAGTTATTAATACAGAGATCTTCCATGTTTTAAACTAGCTTCCTACTGAAAAGTCTGCTATAATTCTTATGGGCTTGCTTTTATGTGAGGTGTGGTGTTTTCACTATTTTTTCTTTGTTTTCTATGCTTAGTGTTTTGGTTATAATATAACAGGGGAGACATCTTTGGATAGTGTCAATTTAAAGCTCTATGTGTATCTTGATTATAGAGGTTCACCCCATTCTCTAGATTTGTGAGGTTTTCTGGAAAGAAGCTATTAAATATATTATTTATTCATTTAGCCTAATATTCTTGTATCTCCAGAATTTGTAATTGTCCTTTAATGGTGTCCCAGTGAACTCATATGTGTTTGTCCATATGTTCATATTTTCTTATTTTTGTCTTTGGTGGTGCCTAAATGCTCTACCATATCTGCCTTGTTTTTCATCCTTAGCATTATGTCTTCCATTTGATCTGTCTGTGGGTAAAGTGGCCTTCATTCATCATTTCAGCTTCCTTTATGTATGACTTGAGTCACTACCTCTTAAGAGTCCATGCAATCCCCATTAAAATCCCAACTCAATTCTTCACAGAGTTAGAAAAGGAAATTCTCAAATTCATATGGAATAACAAAAAACCCAGGATAGCGAAAACTATTCTCAACAATAAAAGAACTTCTGGAGGAGTCACCATTCCTGACCTCAAGCTGTACTACAGAGCAATAGTGATAAAAACTACCTGGTATTGGTACAGAGACAGGCAGGAAGATCAATGGAATAGAATTGAAGACCCAGAAATGAACACACACTCCTATGGTCACTTGATCTTTGCCAAAGGAGCTAAAACTGTCCAGTGGTAAAAGGACAGCATTTTCAACAAATGGTGCTGGTTCAACTGGAGGACAACATGTAGAAGAATGAAAATTGATCCATTCTTATCTCCTTGTACAAAGCTCAAGTCTAAGTGGATAAAGGACCTCCACATAAAACCAAATACACTGAAACTAATAGAAGAGAAGGTGGGGAAGAGCCTCGAATACTTGGGCACAGGGGAAAAGTTCCTGAACAGAACACCAATGGCATATGCTCTAAGATCAAGAATTGACAAATGGGACTTCATAAAATTGCAAAGTTTCTGTAAGGCAAAGGACACTGTCAATAGGACAAAACGACAACCAACAAATTGGGAAAAGATCTTTACCAATCCTACATCTGATAGAGGGCTAATATCCAATATATACAAAGCACTCAAGAAATTAGACTCCAGACAACCAAATAACCCTATTAAAAAATTAGGTATAGAGCTTAACAAAGAATTTTCAATGGAAGAAACTCGAATGGCCGAGAAGCACCTAAAGAAATGTTCAATGTCCTTAGTCATCAGGGAAATGCAAATCAAAACAACTCTGAGATTCCATCTCACACCAGTCAGAATGGCTAAGATTAAGAACTCAGGTGATAGTAGATGCTGGCGAGGGTGTGGAGAAAGAGGAACACTCCTCCATTGTTGGTGGGACTGCAAGATGGTCCAACCACTTTGGAAATCAGTGTGGCGGTTCCTCAGAAAATTGGACACAGCATTACCCGAGGATTCAGCTATACCACTCCTAGGCATATACCCAGAAGATGCTCGAACATATAACAAGGACATGTGCTCAACTATGTTCATAGCAGCCTTATTTATAATAGCCAGGAGCTGGAAAGAACCCAGATGTCCTTCAACTGAGGAATGGATTCAAAAAATGTGATATATTTACACAATGGAGTATTACTCAGCTATTAAAAACAATGAATTCGAGAGGTTCCTAGGTAAATGGATGGAACTAGAAATTATCATCCTGAGTGAAGTAAGCCAATCACAAAAGAACACACATGGTATTCACTCACTGATTATTGGATATTAGCCCAGAACCTTGAAATGCCCAAGATGCAACTCACAGGCCACATGAAGCGCATAAAAAAGGAAGACCAAGTGGGGGTGATTCAGTTCTTAGAAGGAGCAACAAAATACTCAAGGGAGCAAATATGGAGACAAAGTGAGGGACAGAAACTGAAGGAGGGGCCATTTGAAGACCTTTCCACCTGAGTATCCATCCCATGTGCAGTCACCAAAGGTAGATGCTGATGTGGAAGTCAGGAAGTGCATGCCAATAAGGGCCTGATATGGATGTCTCCTCAGAGGCCTTCAAGAGTCTGACATATTCAGAGGCAGATGCTCACAACTAGCCATTGAACTGATCGTGAGGTTCTCAATGGAGGAGTTAGAGTGAGGACTGAAGGAGCTGAAAGGGTTTGTGGCACCATGAGGAGAGCAACAATACCAACCAACCACAGCTCCCAGGGTCCTAACCACCAGTCTGGGAGCACTTATGGAGGGATCCAGGGCTTCAGCTGAATATGTAAGAGTCGAGGGCCTTGCCTGGCACAGGTGGAAGATGAGATCCTTGACCTCATGAAGGCTGGACGCCCCAGGGGGTGGGAATTTTGAGGGTGGGGAAGTAGGAGTTGGGGGGGGGTAGGTGGGGGTTACATCCACGGAGAAGAAGGAGGAGGGGTAAGGGGATGGGGGGTTCCCGGGTGGGTGGGGGATGGGGTAAGGGGATAACATATGAAATGTAAATAAAATATCCAATAAAAAAAAGAAAAAGAAAAAGAAAAAAAAGAGTCCATGTTTCCTCATTTTATCAATATTGATCTTTTATTTTGAAGCCTGTTTTGTGATTTTTTTTGGATTGTCAATACAATACTTTGATAAACTCACAACAGTATCCTTTTCTTAATAGTTTATTTTTTAGAGACTTCTTTCTGATTCTTTTATGTTTGTGTGAGTGTACTATTTGTATGGGATGTGTCCCTCTCTGCCACTTTCTGCTTTATTCTTTTGAAGCTTAATCTCTTACAAATCTAAGGTTTGTGTTTTTCATTTATGTTGGTAGTCAGCAAGCCTGGTTCTGCTTCTCAAGATTTGGCATTATAGACATACTTGAGACTATGGCCACACAACTTTTTATTTGAGTGCTAAGATCTGAATTCAGCTTCTCATGGTAACTATACAAAAAGCGCTCTAACCACTGAACTTCCCCTCTATCCATGACTATGAATCATTTTAAAATACTTTTGTTTATCTTTTACAGCTTTGGTTTTTATTTATTATGTTATAGATTACTGTCATGGACTCCATCTTTGTTTTTGACTTATTTTCATTTGTTACTTTGATACTTTCTCCTTTTATGAAAGGTAGATAAGATCCATTCATCTAAATACAAGAGTGTATATTGGTTAAGTTGAGTTATTGAACACTTTCTGATTCATTTCAAACGCAAGAATGAACTAAACAAGGTGCATATGCCTATATTCAACATTTAGCACACTACAACCTTCTATTTAGCGTGGCTGTTTTGAACAGTCTTCCTTATCTGACACGGGCACCTTACTATTAAGAGCCTTTTAATGTGTACAATTTGAAGCAATAAGTAGTTGTTCATTTACTAGATATAAGGGAAATTTCTCTAAGTGCAATTCTCTTGAAGCCTTCAGCCTTTTCTTTTGAAAACTCTGCAATCAAACTTAGGAAACACCACCCTCTTTTTGCTTAAAAACTATCAACTATATTCTACATTTAAAAGTATTTGGTAGAATCATATCAAATGATGAGGAAAAGAATTATTGACTTAGAACTCATAACAGAAATTAGCTTTCTCCCTCATAAAAATTGAAATGGAAAGTTTCCCTTCTGTGAGATAGTCATATACAAAGATTTGGTAGACTGAACCCCATAAGCATTTCTTCAATGTGGCCATGCCATCTGCCTTAAGAACTTACCTGAGATACAGTACATAGAAATACCTTATTAAATGAACCATGTCTTAGAGCTGAGGACCTAAAATGTGCAGAACGTTGTGTTCTCAGTGATACAGTTAACGAGACAAATTCGACAAGTAACTGAGGCTACTTTCTTTTCATTCTGAAAGAGAAGTCATTTTGAGGAAGAGAATATTTAGTTTGTCCCATGGTTTGAGAGACTGTTATCCATCATGACAATAGAACCCTGATGGTTGAAGCAGGACTATTATAAAATTTATTGCATCATGTCTCAGGAAACAGAGAGCCTGGGACAAAAAAATTGCTCTATATGTCTACAAGAAGCTTGTACAAAGCTCTACAAGAAGGCTTGTCTTTAGCCAGTTGTTCCCTCTGTCTAGAACCCAACTCCTAACACTCCACTACCTTCTGAAATATTTAGAAGCTGAGAAGCAAATGTCCAAACACATTTTACTATGGAGGACATTCACATGCAGAACTACATAGGCTTCATCACACTGATAGAAGCCAGATATCTGGTTTTTAGCCTAGAAACACATCCTCTTTTCAAAGGGAACCTGACCTTTATTCATAATTGTAAATAGCAGTTGAGCTTTACTTCTGCAGCTCCAAGGAACTCAAAGGAACATTTCTTCTTTATTAACCAAAGCCCCTTTCACCTAACTGATTTGTTTAAGGTTTGAAGTGTTTTCTATGTCTTTTGGTAATAATAATAATTACATTTTAATTATCAAACATTTTTCTAAGTTCTATATTAGGTCCTGGAGATATGGATGATCAATACCAGATGGTTCTCATTTTCCTGGCAAACATATGGTCTAATTAACAGGACAACTAACAAACAAATAAATGAGGAGAAGAACAAATATTGATGAGTGTCTTTAGGAGGACAATAAAGTGTGGCTCATGATTCAGAATACATGTTGGGATTATTTAAAGGTGGGTGAGACCAATTCTGTTCACACAGAAAAATGAGGCCAGTTTCACAACATGGTAAAAGTCCTTTGTCTTAGGCTTCTGACAGTAGAAAGACTCTGATGTAGAGATTCTGAAAGCAGTTGGAGGAGTCTGGGAACAGTCTGGGCATGAGGTATGGGGAGTTAAGCATAGACCAATGCACTCATGTTTTCTTTCTTTATGATAAAGAAAGGTGGACTACATGTGTATGCATTAATATGTAGTCCAATTTGCCCTCAAATGTGTTACTGCTACTTCAATTACCTGAGGCCTGGAATTATAACAAACATATCTAGAAGATTAAAAATTATGAAATGAATCCCCGATATCATTTTTGCTATTAAAGCACTTTATATAGGAAACAATTGATATATTTAAATAGGGACTACTGTGGCATAATTTAAAAGTATAATACTAAAATGAATAATGGTTTTGAGATATGTAGCAAGAGTGGAAACAGAAATTTCAGAGTTTTGTACAGCCACAGCAAAAGATGACACGTTTAAATACCTTTCAGGGGGAAGACAGATAGTTTCAGATGGAGAATTGATAACTTTCTTGTATTGGTATATATAGTACAAGAAGCATCAGAGATGTTCTTGGTATTCTTATAGACTCAAGCAAATGTCAATGTCATTTGCTAAGATGTAGGAGACTAAGAAGAGAGAAGAGAGAAAAATCAAGTGGTCCTGTTTGGACATGATGCGTAGGAGTCCTTGATTCTAATGTGTAGTTGAATATATGTGCCTGGAACTTGCTCTAGACATTTGTATTTCTTAGAGTTCATGAGTGAATACATAGAAATAAAGGTGCAAAGGAAATATGCCCTCTAAGAAAAAGTAGTGCAGAAGTCAAGAAAGCCCTCAACCGGCTCAGTGTTTATACTCCAGAAGGAAGAATAAGAGTCTACAAAGGAGATAATAAAAGGTAAAGAATTATGAAGCCAAAAGAAAATTAATATAGCTATATGGAAGTCAAGAAAATGAAGATTTCAGAAAGGAGGGAACAGTGTCTGCACTGTTATAGCTGCTGAGAGGCTAAGAGAAATGATGAGTTCAGAACTTGTAATCACGCAAGCCAATTGTGATCTTGGAAAGTGTGATAGCATTTAAATCATGGAGCTGAAGAATAATAAGAAAGGAAGCTGAAAAAATCTCAGAAGCTAATTTAAAATACAGAAAGATTAAGATAATTAACCAAGTAGAGACAGTACATGTAGAGGCAATTCCATAATTTAGGGGAAAGGCAGACTAGGAAAGGGAGGTTGCTTTAGCTACTGCTGAAGAAGATTGAAGACAAAAATGGATGCATATGTGTTTACAGCCTCACAAAGAGATTTCAGTCCACCAGCATAGCTTTTCCTGTTAGTCGTGGGAATAAAGACAATTCTATGCACCGGTCAGCCATCAGAACTATCACAATTATATAAAAATGCAATAAGAACATCATAGAATGACTAAAACAGATCTTCTCCATGCTCTTTGGTTGACAAGACTTTAGATTATAACTTTTTCTTGTTGTTTTTGGGAGCGAAGATGCCAGACTTTGGATACCAGGACAATAAGCTGTGGACCACTGTCAACAGTTGAAGTGTATTTGTCTCTAATCACCCACAGAGTATGCACCAGCTAAAGCTTCGTTTCTTACCAGTACTGAATAAGCCCATTTGCTTTATTGAAGAACATTTGAGATTGTCATTCTTTTACTTTAAATTCGTAAAACAAAGGAAGTCCACACACAGCGTGAGAGAAGGAAGAATACAATGTCATTTGAATAGAGAATAACAGAGAACAATTATCCCAAAATGCCAAAGAACAAGAAAACAGTGTGGCTTGGGGTGCCATATTTTGTTATATTTTTTTTCAAAATACACATTCTGTGTTATTTTCAGAGCAGTTCCTTGGATTTAAGTCAGGCTTGCCTAGCTGTCTGACACTGACATATCCCCGTAGATACATCTGACAACCCATAGCAGACCAGTCACCAGCTTAGAGTATTATTTATGGACATTTTTGAACTCAATCACACAGCAAGCAAGACATACAGAAGAAGGAAAAGCAATATCAACTGTGTAATAGCACTACTTTCTCCATATTTCCTCAACATAAAGTCAAGAGTTAAGTGCACATATTAAAGGGAGGAAGCAGCTGCTGTTAGGGAAGAGTGAACTGTGCTATATTTAAGGAAAACTTTAAGAAGAATCACAGGGGGAGAGGATTTTCTGTCATTAAAATGAAGTGTCATTTTAGGTTCCCTCCTACATATGTCAATTTAATTATAAAACAGATTTTATACATCAGAAGCAATAATGGGGTACTGGATGAGTGGGTGTGGGTGTGTGTGTGCATGCATGTGTAATTTTTAAATATTCAACATGAAGATTCCTACACTCCAGAGAATTAATCAAACTGTCAGATCCAAGACCAAAAACTGAGAAGTACACCCAGTGGTATGTCATGGTAACTTAGCAACCAGAGCTGAAGAGGTTAAGACAGAAATTACTGTCATTTCCTAATATTTAAGAATATCTACCTTATATAGCCTTTCTCCCTCCCATATCCACATGATCCCTCTTGGTTGTAGTTCACTTAATCATATATTTTATATATTTTTAATGATATCATGTATGACAATTTCCATTTGGGGATAGTAAAAATCACTTCCTGGAGACTGAACTTGAGAGCAGCTCTTGATCCTCCATTGGCCAAGACTAAGGTATCACAGGTGTTGTCAACTGGACTTGTCACCACATAGGTGCTTAGCACATCCTTGGGACATACTGAAAGCTTTAGCCAGTTCCATGACAGGCTCTAAACAGGAAAGTCTTCTGTCGAAATTATAGTTTTGCAGCAGCCCAGGTATGGGCATCAGCACAGGATCTACACATAGTTGGGTTAAGTTCTCTATTTAGGGCAATGAAATCATGCTCTAAAACAAACAAAATAATTGATGCCTGGGAAACCTGCACAAATGAATTGTGTATTGACAAAAGGAAAAGGGTGCATTATTTGAGTCATTGATAATGTACACAGTATTCCAAATACCCTTGAGTTAGTAAGAAGATAGGGACATTACTCCCATATTTGTCAATAGGGACCAGCCATGTTGAGTATTCTTCACTCCAGCTCTTATAAGGCAAGAGGTTTGTTGGTGGACAACATTGGTCAGGCATAGAATAGCACTAGCTCTTCCCAGGAAGCCCCTCTGTGTTGCTTACACAAGCATGTATTTGTTGGAGACAGATGTTGCTGGCAGCCATTTCTTTTTCTTCCGTGTTAACAGTCACACCATTCAGTTACTGCTCTTCCTGGAACTATTTTTGTCCCACTGCCATTTGTTGCTAAAGCTTTATTGTACCTCTCATCTCAGTGTGGACATGTGTGTCTTTATTTAGGAAGCATTACCTGAGCTCCCCTTTGAGCAGTTCTCCATGCTCAAGAATGAGTAGGTGACGCTTCTTACCCTTAAAGACCTCGAGTAGATAAGTACAAAATATTGTACATCAACACAGGACTGTACTTTCTCTACATTTATTTACCTTTAATCTTCAAATATTGATCATAGAACACACCAGTAATTCTGCCTGACCTCTGCATTAGCGATGTCCAAATGAGAGGGGCTGAAATCTAGACTACGGATGAAAATACTTGGAAATGAAGAAAGAACATGACTGTCTCTGTTCCAAACAAACTTCTTTTATTTTTGTTACAGAGAAAGAAAATAAATCACAGATATGATGGTAATCAAAAAAATCTTATCACTAACTTATATTATAGAGGGATCAATGTGTGTGTGTGTGTGTGTGTGTGTGTGTGTGTGTATGTGTGTGTGAGAATAGGATAAAAGAGAAACAGGAGTTTACCATACACATTAACTGTAACATCCTCCTTGCTTCTGGGCTGCTGCAATATAACACAGACCACATTTGCTCTCCCATAAGTATATTTATAAACTGTGTGTCTAGATTCAACTAACCCTCAGAATTGGACTACCTTAATGTATTCATAAAAACAACACTGATTAAAGACAAAAGTACAACAAGTAAACAGCAAGTATCTGATAGAGATGACAACTGCCTGTCTGCTTCTCTACAAGCTTTACAAGGGGAAAATAAGGGCAATCTAAGAAGTCTTACAAGAAATACCAGGATTTGCAGAAATTGCATGAAAAGTATTTTGAAATGTGTATATGTATTTACTATTAATTAATATAAATTGTGCTATTAATCTCCAGCCTAAGTGATTTTCAGTTGTATTGTATAAGCTAATGCCTTGCTTATCTGTGTAGTGACTTGCATACTTAAAAAGATATGTCAATGATCAAAAAGGTTGGAGGCTACAACTTTAAGTCAGGCTTGTTTTAGGTTGAAGTGGACCCTTCCATATCCACTGACTCCACTCAGCTATAGTCATCATGGAGGCTCCAACTATGCATCTAGTTAATATCGATCTACCTGTTGCTTTGTCTTCCTGTCTTTGTACAAAGGACATAATGGAGAGAAAGTTCTCTATTGTCATTAAAAACATCATTTCATAAGCAACTCATGGATGATTCCAATGTATTAAACTGGCAGTGTGACATTTCTTCTATAGCATTTTTCATAATTTTACTTTAAAAGCCTAACAGCTATGGCACATAAAGCTGGGTTTGTTCCTTGATTCAGTTGTTCTCCCATTCACTGTGGCATTGTGTGCTGGTCTCCATCTGCTGCAAACGAAGCTCCCTTGATGGGAGGTGAAAGCTACACTTACCTGCCTATGCAGATAAGCATTTAGCATATAGTTAGGAATTAAGCTGGTGTGTAGGGAAGTGGCCCTGGTCAGGGTAGGTTTTCCTCTGGGTTTCAGGGCCTTACTTAGCAGCCATGAGTTGTTGACTGGTTCACACATCCAGGTATGAATTCCCTCCTGTGGAGAGGGCCTTAAGTCCAGCTGTACAACTATTGGTTACTCACAGGATATAAGTGTCACCATTACATCTTTTGGAATATCTTGACATTCTGTTCATGTTGTGGGTCATAGGTGTTATGGCTGGGTAGGACAGTTGATCTCTCTGAGAAACTTGCAGAGGTCTTCCTGGTACTCTGAGAGCTGGTCCTCAGGCAGGAGCCTTCTAAGTCATTTCCTCCAAGTCCTGTATCAGAAGTGTGTGGCCTGTTCAGCAATATGGTATTAACCTTCAATTTCTTGGAGGAACCTAAAGACAGCAGCAGTAACCTATATTGTTTTAGGAGTCTATAGATGATCCTGTTCAACAACTCAAAGGTTTCCCATGTCTGGCCTGGCATTGTAAGGTTTGTTAGATTATTTATGGCTCTTGGGAGAGTGTTAGTGCCCCAAGTGTTGGAATTTTATTATATACAGATACTTTTACATGTATATGCAGATGTAGATGATGGAGATATACATGATGTAGATATATATGTATATGCATATGTATATGCATATTAGTGTGTGATGTATATGTATATTATGTATATACATATGTATGTATGTATATATATATGTGTGTGTGTGTGTGTATGTGTATGTATGTGTTTATGTGTAAGTGTGTGATATATTTTAAGTAGATATTAAGTAGTGTAATTAATTTCCCAATCCCTAGTGTTACTTCCCTTGTCTCCCTTTGTGTTGCTCTTCCTTCTTCTGTCTCTCCCCAGGAAAGTTGCTCCCCCATTGTTTCCATTTCCCTGTTATAGCATCAGAGTTCTACGACTCCCTTCTCAAGTGCCCTTCCCTCTCCTCTGTGGTCCCTCTTTTTCTTCCTGGTTATTTGCTGTTATTCCAGTTCTTATACTCACGACTGAAGCTTTAAAGCTAGATGCTGAATATAAGAGCAAGCATACTCTGCTTTGCTTCTGAGTCTGGATTGCCTCACTCAGTAGAACATGTTCTCTGATACACGATTAATATCCAAAATATATAAGGAATTCACAAAATAGTGTTCAAAAACAATTTTAACAATGGGCTATAGATCTGAACAGAGAATTCTCCAAAGAAGAAATAAAAAATTGGCTAAGGAATCTCTTAAAATTCAACATCCTTAGCAAATGTAGAATTGTGAATTGAAACTACTTTAAGATCTCATCTTACTCCATTCACAATGCTAAGGTCAATCAAACAGCCCACAACAAATGCTGGTAGGGGAATGCTCATTCAGTGCTGGTGAGACTACAAGCTCATGTAGCCGCTATGGAAATCAGGGTGGAGAATTCTCCAAAAGTTTAAACTTGTCCTATACGACCCAGCTATACTACTTCTTGGCATATGCTCAAAGGACTCAAAGGATAATGAAAATGATATATATATATACATACACTTTGGAATAGTATTCAGCTGTAAGGAAAAATAAAAGTATGAAAGTAAATTTTGTAAATGTTTGACGACATGATAGGCAGAAATTCTAAGCAATTTTTTTCCTTTCAAATAATTAGAGAATTTTAGTGCAGCTACAGTACCATTTGATATATGAAATTCGGTTTCTGCCATAACTAGGTCACTAGTTAATATTAGAGTTAGATTCTGATATCTATGAGAATATGTGTGTTATTGAAACACTGAGAGAGGGAGATGATTCCAGTGCTCCTGATGTGGCCGCTGCTAAGACATGGTGGTGGTGAGCTCTTCAAGAGTACACTTGAGTAAAATTAGTCACTGTGGTCCCAGTGCTGCAGTGAGCCCCAGACAACCCAATCTGCTACATTTAACAGCTTCTTAAAAGAAACTACATGCTTTTACCTTACTCTGTCTGGACCCCAGTTGATTATTTGCAAAGTGTTAGAGCAGAATCGACTCATTATTGTGAATGCCTTACTCCTTTCAATTCTTTGCATATTTTATTCCTTTAAATGGAACGGTTCATTTGCAGTGAAGCCCTCGTAGCCGTCCAGGATTATAGGGTAAAATGATCCCATTGCACATCACTTAGATACACATTTTAGACGAGATCTAACACCACATTCTCATTTATAACTTTGTTACTTTACCCAAACCTGAAATTGTCAAGTGTCCTTTCTCCTGTATCCAGCAAAGACAGATCCAAGAGCAATTTGCCATAATAAATGAGAATCTGTCTCTCCTGCCAAACTTTCTTAAGCCTGCTGCTCTTGCAAGCAGAAAAAAAATACTCTACAAATGCAGATATAAAAAGTAACAGCTGCCCTTGTCCAAGTTGCTATCATATGTGACCTGGTTTTCTAAGGCTCTGTGATGTCTGGACCCTTGTTTCCCAGCAAGAGCCATAACTAACTGCTTTCAAGAGACTCCATCTAGGTCTGTTGGCAAACTGTACCCAGTTTGCCCATTAGGCGAACATCTGGCATGGGGACCACAGCACAGCATCCTCCTGGACCTTCGAGCTGAGGAAGGAACCAACCTGTCTCTTGTCAGAATTCATCTGAAGACACAGAGGTCAGTGTCAGGTTGGATAAATGGACTGATACTAGAACAAAACTAAATATTCTAGGGGTTGTGAGTAGCCTGAGGGTGATTCAGTTTTCTGGAAAAAGGCAGAGAGTACAGTAGTGTGTTGACTGTCCTTGTAAAAGTATTTCAAGAGGTGGGCATGATTGTGTGTGACAGTATGGGGGGCGGAGATGGAGCAGGCAAACATGTAATTAGTAACCAAAAACTACTCTACCACCAATTTATTCTTTCAGTGGTTCCCATGCTCCTTCTTCTCCATTTTGGTGTCTTTTATACATAGGGACTTTTTTCCCTCAAGAAGCAACATGGACTCCCAGTCTATTTCGCTTTCATTTGTACTTGCTCTTTGCTCGAGTCATTTATTGAAGCTACTTCCTGACCTTTTGAGTAAAATCAATACTCGCAGTGCTAAATTAAAAATATTGAGTAAGGATGCCTCTGTAGCTCAAAATGAAAATCTACAGCTATTCTTTGTGTATTTTGGAGAAATTATAAAGCCACTGCTTAAATTTTATAGTCCATAAAAGTTAAAACATTGTAATAAAAATATTATTTAAACAGTGTACTATTGTTATACAATTGGTGATCCCCAGCTTAGTGCTTAAAACAATATCCATTGATTTAATTTATATTTCTGAGGGTGGGAAATGTGAACTGATTTCATTACTTAGGTCTTTTAGCCATGATTAGAAAACCTCATATAGCCAAATGTATCTACTACTATACGACACTTGTCTGTCACTTATAGTGGTTATAAGACTGGGTTATGTTTCTTTCATCTTCTAGCAAACTTGTCCAAATATGTGCATGTGCTTCCAAAGTGAAGAACATCAAATAGTGGCCTTAACTTAGAACAAACAAACAGAGTTCAATTTTCAAGACAAGGAAACTCACTCCATGGTTTATGGGAGGGACTACATATTGACCTAGAAGAGGTAATATTACAAATGAGTGTCATTTTGCAATCCAACTTACAAATCACAATACATACCATATGTTTGATAACTTTCGCATGTTTTGACAGTTTTCTCGAGTGCTCAATAAACTTAATCACTGTGTTCTTGTTTCAGAGGTGAGAATAATGAAACTTGGGGACCCTAAGTGACTTTTCCACTGTCATATGTTTGAAGCTGACAAGCTGTCCCTGAACTAGGATTTGTGTGACTCAAATCTTTCTACTTAATATCCGTTTAATGTTTTTCTAGTTTCATACTTTCAAATTCTTTTATTCAATAATAGTATTTCTTTCCCACTTGGTTCAAAGCCTCTTAAGATTTTTATTAACCCAATCTGTTTAATTTGTTCCAGTTTTTCTAATAAAAGAAAGCTGAGATGGCTGGATATTTGTTTTTTCCGGAATAAAACACATTTAGCTTTCTTAATTTAAAATCAAATATTCACTACTATTGATTTAGTTAATATTAAAAACATTTATTGGGCTGGAAATGTAAGTCACTGTTAGAATCTATTCTTTTTTAAAAAAATATTGATTAAGTTATTTGTTTATTTTACATCCCAATTGCAACTTCCCCTCTTTCCTCTCCTTCCAATCTCTCCCTCTCCCCTTACCCTACACCCCCAATTCAAGTCCTCAGAAAGAGGAAGGCTTTTCATGGATGTCAACCTTCCTTAGCGTATCAAGTTGCAGCAAGACTAGGAGCATCTTCTATTGAAGCTAGACAAGGCCACCCAATTAGGAGGAATGGATCCAAAAGCAGGCAGTGTTGTGAGAGAAAGACCTTGCTCTCACTTTATGAGTCCCACATGAAAGCTCAACTGCACAATTTTTACATAGATGAAGGAAATAAATAAAGCTGTTCAAGACCTGAAAATTGAAAGAGAAGCAAAAAAGAAAGCACAGATCAAGAGAACCCTGGAGATAGAAAACATGGGATAGAGAACAGAAACTACAGGAGATGCAAGAGAGAACACCAAGTATAGAAGATATGACAGATGAAATCAATACATATGTCAAAGAAAAATGGTAAATCTCAGAGGTTTCTGAGACAAAACATCTAGAATTTTTTGGGACGCTATGAAAAGACCTAACCTAAGAGTAACAGGAATAGAAGAAAGAGAAGATTCCCAGCTCAAAAGACCAGAAAGTATTTTCAATAAAATCATAGAAAAAAACTTCCATAAAGAAAGAGATGCCTATAGCATACAAGAAGCTTACAAAATATCAAATAGATTAGACCAAAAGGGAAAATCTTCCCACCACATAATAATCAAAACACTAAATATACAGAACAAAGAAAGAATGCTAAAAGCCACAAGCGAAAAAGTCTAACATATAAGGGCAGACCTATCAGAATTACACCCAACATTCAACACAGGCTTTCCTAGCCAAATGAGCCTCGGAAGATGTCCTGCAGTCTCTTAGAGATGTAGATAGCAGCCCAAAATACTATACCTAGAATTGATTCTTCACACAGTACTTGGGCAATGAAAATCACCCTCATCCAACAAAGTAAGGGGCCTAAGGATATAATGCAATTGGTAAAGCATACAATCATGTAAAATCATGAGGACTTGAATTTGAATTCTTAGCATCCATATGAAAAACTGGACATAGCAGTGCACACCAGAAATTCTAACATGTGTGTACAAATGCAGAAAAGATCTGGGCTTTCTGCACATTCAGTCTAGCCCATCCACATGGATTAACGGTTTGATAAAAGACTTTTTCTCAAAACATAAGGTAGAAGGAGATAGAGCTGTGGCTCAGTAATTAAGAGCACTTCTTGCTTTTACAGCAAACAGAATATCAGTTCTTAAAAGCCTTGTTGAATGTATCACGACTACTTTTAACTCCATTTCTAGGGGAGTCAATGCCCTCCCTCTCTGACTTCTGGGGACATATGGCACATAGTACACATACATACACACACACACCCACCCACACACACACACACACACACACAGATGTACACACACAGTCTCTCTCTCTCTCACACATACACTAAATAAAAATAAATATTTAAACAATAGATTAGAGCTGATTGGAGGAAGACACTTAGCATCGATCTCTGACTTGCACACGTATGCACATAAGTGTGTATATGCATATTTACGCATACACATTTGCACACACTCAAGTGAAAACAAACAAAATAACAATAAAACAGCATACTGATTATTTTCTAACCATAAGTGTAGTAGAAAAGCATGGAGGAGGTTGGAAGCAAGAGTGGTATTCAGAGGCACTAATACATAAACAGAAGGAACAAAAGCAAAGATAGTGAATGTGACAGAGTCGATGCATAATTTTTGGCAGCTTCTTGCACTTTGACTCTTGCTGAGAAGATGGTGCAGGGTCCTCAAAATAAGAGTGAGTATGTCCTGAAGCCCCAGTGGCTGATTACTTTGCTGCTGGATCATCACTTCACTCTTCTACTCCTAAATTTCCGCATTTATAAGCTAAGGATGTTGGAGTTGAAAACACTGTATGCAGAATAATAATATCATTTTAAATTACTGTACAATGTCATCTGAAGCAGAGATGTAGGACTGAGATTTAAACAGCCCATGGTGCCGGGCCCTCCCTATTGGCACAAAATTAATACTCTCCAGTTTTTAACCTGGTAGCCTTTAGTAAGAATATGACTGTTCCCTGTGACTGCAGAAGAGAATGTCTGTCTTCATGCTCCTGAATTCCCTGTAGAGCAGCCACTATGGTCTCCCATATGTTTTCTCATAATGGTCAGTCCTCTTCTCTAGTAAAATGTAGGAGAGGCCTGCGCATATGTTCTTCTCTCTTCTCTAAGCATGGATTACTATGGTTTTCATTTTTTCTTAATTGAGTTAAAGCTCTTGGAGACAGAAGCATGTCTCAGCCTCAAGAAACATCACTCGATGTTCCTGCATTGTGAAGGACATTTTCTCCCCATGCACAAAGGACCAAGTCAAAAGAAGTTCTAGTTGGGGGTTGCATTCAGGTAAATAATGGTTCCACAGCTTTGCGTGAGGTCTCAAGATAAATACTTCCTGCCTTGACATGGCTTTTCTTGCCCCTCTCCCTTTTTAAGAAGAATGGAGTTTGCAAATTCCAGATGAATTTGTAAGCTCAGGATAAGGGTACAAAGAGGTTATTTTTGGTGAGTTGCTATGCAAGTTGCAAGGCCCAAAGAATTGTCATGCTCAGCAGATACTGATTTGGTACCACATCCGTGAGGTTGTCGATAATACTTAGGGCCAGAAATGTTTTTTTCTATCTCTCTGCTGGATTTGTGCTTGGAGCAGATCTTAGCCAGGAATGAGTGCCTTAGCAGAGGCCTAGAGTATTCACAGTGTCATAAGGAATATTTTAAAATACTCAAAGAGCATAAACTTCCTCAGGTCTGTCTCACTGAGTTCTTACTACTCTAACCCTACTAATGCTGTGCTTTCGATCAACTGCAGACTAAGTATTTCAAATATATAACTTTCTTATACCAACAGTTACCCTCCTTCTAACAAGGCATTAGGCTGTTAGCATACTGGTAAACAACCGCTATGCTTGTTCTAAGATTTGTGGTAATGCTGCCCAAACCAAATGTTTAGTTGTGAATGATAGTAAGGATAATAATAATGACTAGCCTACTTTGCTAAATCTGCTATAAGAAGGGACAGATCCAGCAGCTTGTTTAAGCTACTGGAAGCTGGAATTTAAAAATCAGGGCATCTAAGATTGATTTTATTTAGGTATATCTCTTGACTGGCTTTGGCTGTACCCCGAGAAGTCCTTGCTTCACAAGGAAATACCACTTCTGTCTGTATCCATGTGCCAGTTTGGCCCGGCCTGCGGGACTCGGTTATTCGTGGGGGCGAGGGGAACCAAAACCTGGAAGAGAAACGGGCGAGAGAAAGGAAGGACCCAAGCAAACGGTTGCTTGTCAAGAGCCGTGTATTTTAAAAAAGGCAAGCTTTTTATAACAAGCTCGGGTTGGGGAGGGGGAAGGCAGGTGGGGTCATGGAAAGGTACAGCTTCTTCTTGGCCTGTGCCCTAGAACATTTTGTGGTTAGGGGCTTTTCTCAGAAGTAGCTATCTCTTTGTGCATCAGCTTTCAGCAGGATGAGGCATAGTCAAGGTATTCAACTGAACAGGATGTAGGTGGGTGACAAGGCTTCGGTTTCCAGGCGAGGGGGAAGGCTGGCAGGGGTCCCTGTTAGGGGTCCTGGTCTCTGACACCAGTTACTCTTCCAAAGGTCACAGTCACTCAGCCAATCCTTAAAGCTTCATTTTAACATAAACATCCCCAATAAAGACATGTGCAAATATTGTTGTATTATGAGGGACTTGGGACATAATTCAAGTGCATAACATTCACCAATCTTCATATCTGTCACACGTGACACTAATTACTTTATATGAATTAAGTTCAGGATTTCTAAAACTCAACACTATGGACATTTGTATCAGGTAATTCCTGGGAGACATGGAATGTGAAGACAGGTTAGAAACCATCTTGTGTTCTTAATATATTTGATATCATCCCGATTTTTTTACCTGTTAGAAGCCAGAAGTATTTGTTCCCCAAGCATGGTAATGGAAATAGTCTGAAGACATTAACATACTCCAATACTCCCCCTAAGGGTCAAAAGTTCACCATTAAGAAACATTGGTTAAGTGTAATCTTAGCTAGAGTATTTCAGGGTGATTTTTTATTATAACCACTCTGTACAGGAAGTCACTCCAATTAAGAAAGGTTTAAGGACTGACCAAGGTCACATATAGACTGGGTAAGTTTAAACTTAGTTATGCCTCATGACATATGGCTAATTTTATTGGTTACCCCCAAAGACTTTGACATCACTACCTCTAGCCCAGTTACATCAAATGGAAGTGATGTCCTAAAAGTAATCAATTAAAAATTTGATTATACCTTCCTCAAATAAGACACTACCCTAGCCCTGTTCTCTAAGAGTACCACCAATAAGTAAAGTCTTCACTGCAAGATACACAATGAAAACTGTTGGTAGGTAGAACTTAACATGTCTTACCATGTATCCACTCCTGAAATGCATGGGACCCACTTTTCAAGACAAAAATGAAGGCCAAGAAGATAATTAGAGCTACCACCTTTGACGACAAAAAGAATCAGGTGTAGAATTTAGAATCAAATTCTACCTTCTACCTTTTAAGAGACTCTTAAAACCTGAAAACAGCTCCAGTCATGCACCTACATGACATGTGCAGAGTAATGGTCAGTTTTTCTTATGAGTACATACGTTCATCAAATATAACCTGCTCTTTCAGAAACTTCCACAAAGGAGAGAAAGCTGAGTGACTGAGCAACGTGAGTGCCATCGTGATGGAGGAGGGATCCTCTCTTAACTCTGAGAGAAGAAATCTTTGCTTCCCCACCATGAAGCCCAAGACTTGATTAACTTTATCCTCGCATACCAATAAATGTTGCATTGCCCATAAAAACAGTCAGCACTAGTATAAATCCAGCACCAGTATTTAATTCCTTGACCTTCCATGTCAGAGATTCCCAGAAGCAAGCAAGCTACCTGCTCTGCAAAGTGTCTTCCTTTTTATTGGCTCTAAATTTACCATCTGATCTCTTTGCAGCTCCTATGCTCATCCTGTCAGGAGACCACATAAAAAAGGGGGCTGTTCCAGAGACCTTGGTCTTGTGAAACATCTTGATCTATCCAATTCGCACTTTTCCCTTGGCACCTAGTCTTCTACATGGTAATGAATCATCTGGTGAAGGTACAGGATTTTTTTGTTTGTTTGTTTTTGTTTTTTAAATTCAGAGTAAAAAACAATGAAATAAAAACTCTCATTTCACATGAATATTCAAGAAAATTGTTTCATCATTTTCCATTATTTTACTTAGAATATAATACCTTACAAAATATCTAATCCCCATTGTTCTTATAAAGCTTTTTAAACATGTTATAAAAAACCTTGGATTTTAGAAAGGGATTTTTTTTTTTAGAATCACATGAGACTCCAAATAGAATCACTCTTTATTTATAAGTGTGTATTTTAAACTGTGTCCAGTAGCAGCTTCTCCTTTCTCCTTCTCTCTTCTAGAGACGTATTGCTCAATAATGTTTATTTCTATTTTCTTACAGTGTAGTTTTCTTATAAATTTAACAGAGAAGGAAAGATATAATGGTCAGCAGGCCCTAGCAGCATCTATGCCTGCATTTTATAAACTAAAGGTTGTGATGTTTCTTTCTACTGAGATGCAGATAGACTCTGGTGTGCTGCAAATCAGAGTCACTATTACCACTCCTTGTCTCAGATGGGTATGGGCTAAAAAATAATACTGTGAACTACTGGTCTGTGTTTAAGAAAACCCATTTTGTTGCATGGGGCTTCTTAGAAGGTCAGGCTTTAGCTTTCTTCTTTGGGGACCTTAATTCTGGCCCATATATTCATATTCAAGTAAGTCTCTCATGCCACATGCCCTTGTCTGATTTTGATATGCACTTATTGGTCATGGTCAGGTGCCTCCACTCTGGCTGAGTAGCCACATTACTTTTCCAATAAGGGTGTTCTCTCAGCACCTCAGCATTTTCTCCTGATGCTTGGCTCATAATCATTCCAGAATCTGCAGTTCTTCTCTCAGGACATCGACCTTCACAGCTGGGGTTGATGCTCAATCATCTTCATGCCCCATGGTCAAAGGAAGAATGTCGGACATAGCATGGCATGACACCTGACTTTCTCAGTGTCTGGGGGACTCTCTTGCTCATTTCACTGAGTACCCTTCATAAAACTGCACCATGCATAGAAGAAGTGATGCTTCCCCTGCTCTACTTTCAACCTGGCAAGCCAGGCACTAGGCACCAGGCACGTCATGACGATAGGCTGAAAAGGGTGAGATTGTCCAGAAAATAACAGATGCTTCAGAGCAAAGCTTGCTTTAACATCCAAAGCCATAGTAACCAGAAAACTGAGTCATAGAAGTTATGAAAAATAAAATAAAATGATTTGAAATAATGTGTTCTTGACGATAGTGATGATGATGTGGCCCTCTAAGTCAATCAACAGGGAAACAGTCTAACAGCCCTCATAAAAAGCAAAATCCCAAAACCAAATAGAAGTTCTTTTTTGTTGTTTTGTACAGGGTAACAGAGGGTGTGTGTGTGTGTGTGTGTGTGTGTGTGTGTGTGTGTCACACACACATTATATATATGTGAAAGAGATTCGAGATCACCTTTGTGTGCCATTTCTTAGACACCATCCTCCTTCTTTCTTCAAGCAATGCGAGAGATGTGTAATCTGTTTTCTTCCCAGAAGGCTGGTAATCGATGTGGTTAATAGCCTGGTGACCTTTGTAATATCTGTGTGGGTGAGACCATACCAGATTCTTCCTAAGACTCTTATCATGAGCTTATATTTCTCAGTCAATCTATAGAACCTATCTTTATTGAAGAATTTACAAGTGCTTTACAAAGAGTTTCAAAGTAATCATGTCTTAAGCCTTGTTGTTCACGAAGGATTTAATTACTCATCACCAAAAAAAAAAAAAAAATTCACCAAATTGTGCTGTACTTCGATACGCCTAAAGTCAACTGCATAAGGCCAGACTCTTGAAGTTTGAACCAACACTGACTACTGAGTTGTGTTGAAAGCACCACCTTCTCCACTCCCATGGTTTATTCCTCTGCTGGCCATGTTGGTGCCAGAGACATTGCACCCACAAAAGAGCCCAAGAAAGAAAAATTATAGGCCTAAAGAAATACAGGGAATATGCTGGTCTTTATAGGTTCCTAACTTGTCCCTGGCTAAAAACTGTCAAAAAATGTTTCCATTCTTTCTTTTTTTGTTTTCACCTACAGACCTTCTATCTAGAATCAGTAGACTGAGTAAAATACCTTGCTTGAATTTGTGCTAAGTCACTGTCACCAAATTTAATAGAGTAATGACAAACTCGTGGCACTGAGCCGTCCCTGTCAGCACTCAAATTCCCAGATATGATCAAAACTCATTTTGCCACTCTGTTATCTGCCTGTTCCCTAAATCCTTTTGAGAGAATATGTGACTTTTAGAGTAACTTGGTGGATGATGAAATAAATAGAATTTATGAATGTACCCTATCTTTGAGGAATACCCTCTTATCCTGAGAAACTGAACAAATTAAATCTAAACTCGGGGTTAGGTAAGGCTGCTAGCAAAAGTAGTTTAAAGCAAGGCAGTGTGGATGATGCCTGTAATTTTAGCATTTGGGGGTCTGAGAGAGGAGGGTTACCCAGTGTTCTTGACTTGCCTAGGTTAGTGAGCTCCATGAATTTCTAGAAAACAGAATGAGACTCTGACTAACACAACTAGGCTAACAGAAAGAACAGCAGAGCGATAGCATGCCCTGTGAGTCTGCCAATGTCAGCTAAGTGAGTGCCAGAATTGGTCTCAGTCTTGCCCAGGGTTTAAACAAAACAACATTTGTTACATTTGTAGGTTACCTGTGCTTGTGCATCTGAGTGCTGGCCAATACAATGGAGGTGAATAAGAATATTTCACTGATAAACCTGACCCATAAAAATGAGCTATCTTGTTCCCTATCTACTGGCCAGAGGAAGACAACTTTGTGGAATCACCTGGCAGGCAGAGGGACATGAAGGGTCACAAAGTGTGTCTCCCTTCTCTCCATTTACTATAAGCAATTGTAGTTTCATACTGATTGTGAACAATTGTTAAGCTATGTGAATTCAGGAGTTTCTTACAACCAGTTATCTCATGTATCCTGGCCAGTTTGAGAACTCTTAGGCTGAACTTCATGGCTTTGGTGCTTTCATCTATGAAATAGGGTGGGAGTGCCTAGTATCTGTCTATAATTCTCTTTAGCAGGTTTGACAGCTATGAGGCAATATGAACAGTCAATAGCCTGAAACCTCCAACTTTGGCATTGGGCGTTGATGCTTTAAGCTTGTTGAGCACAACAGTCCAATATCCCAAACTCTCTTGTCTCATCTGCCAGCGAAATAGACTCCAGTTACCATCTAACCTCTTCTTCACAGTGGAATCACTTAGATCACCAATGTAGCTAGGAAACAGGGACTTTTCCCAGTCTTTTTAAGAGAACATGAAAATGAACTACCAGATTTCTTCCCTCCTCATGCCTTTCTGCTTTGATTTTCCATTTTTGAAGAGGAGAAGGGAAGAAACCAGATCTGTTCTGATAAGAAAGAAAAGAGCTGATAAGAGGAAAAGGGCTTTTCCTACAGCTGATCTTCTCCAGGAAGATCACCAGCCAAAGTGTGGGAGACTGTGTAGAACCCTCTTGAATTTAACTGGAGAAAAGCAAAACTACCTCCATGTGTTTGCATATGACAGTGTCCAGTGCTTTCACTAACATACAAGTATACTTTAGCTGTATGCATCGCCTATCAAGAGATATAGACTTCCTTTGTAAGAATCAAACTGTAGCCATAGCCTAGATTACTAAGACTAAAGAATCTTACAAGTTATTTACTTCTTTTTTCCTCTACATGTTATATATGTGGCCCAAATGAAAACTCACGTTTAATTCCAGCAGAATCTAGGTCTTTTGTCTTCACTCTAAAATTCTTGTTGCCATGGCATACTTTCTACTATCCACTAATGAGTAATTTTCTGAAATATAGGGACTATAAAATCCTATATTTTTCACATTTCCCTTGAAAATGATGTTTCTGCATCTACAAATGCCAAAATATCACTTATTCTTTAGAATACAGTATATGCCACTTTATATAATGCTTTATGTAACTGTTCATTTTGAGGGGAATGTGACAATAGGAAAAGAGGGAAAGGACAAACCAGCCATTCATTCTTTATATGCCTGGAACATATTAGCATAATAGAGAACAGCCATATACATGGAAAAATCCAGAACTTAAGTTCCTAGTAAGATTGACGTCAGTCTAAATATTGAATCTAGAGTGATGACAGTTAGCCTTTCCAAGCATCAATGGACAAGTACCTGTGATACTGTGAAATTTTTCATTGATAAGTAGATAGATACAGAACTCTGCATTATAAAAGTCATGAGTCACACTCAATAGCAATGCCTACTGGCTTAGGCTCCCATATGCTAAAAGAACTATAGAGGCAGAACTTCATTGCAGTTACATTCTATCGCAGAAGGCCATAGGAATGCCCAAGTACAAGGAATACTAGACCATATCTTCTTTCTTAACCCTGCTTCACTCAAACCCTCTGACATCACATCAGTAGAATATCTGCTCTCGGCACAGTGGGTTTGCATTCAGTGAAGCTGACTTTGTAAGCTAGTCACTCCTTTTAGTGTTGGTATGCTGTTCCCACCCCTACATTTTACCCTTGAGTTACTGACTCATTTACCTTACCTGCCACTTGATTCTTGACAATATTTGATAATATCATGTTTAGAACTATTCTGTAGCACAGTATTAAAAATGCTAGCCATGATTAACTAATTTCTTTATTTTACACAAGCACTTTTTATAAACCAGGTTAATGCCTGAGGATCAAAGATGAATGAATGCCCTTGCTTCTACATGCAGAGAGAGAACTGAAGATGTAAAGAGACTCTTTTTTGTCTTCCCAAGAAGAATGAACTTGAGAATACCACCATGTCAATACATCCTATGCTATCCTTCCTTTTTTTTGCCTTCTCATACCTTCGATCCTTCCTGTCTTTCCATCATAACTAAATAGTTGCTTTTCTTTCTGGGGATTTCTGCTGTAGTCAGTCTCTCATGTCTTCTTATGAGCCAACCTTGTGTTTGTCTATTAGACCCAATAGAAAGATAATGGCTCCTTGCCTGTAAATTACAGATTTCTGGAGAGTTCTGTTATCAACAGCATTTCCCTGCTCTGGCCCAGCCACAGCCACATACATATTTGCTTTCATATTCCAGGGGGTCTCCATGTGAAGGCCACCTTGCTTCCAGCCTGGGTCAAGGCACTTTCTACATTGAGAATTAGAAGCATTCCATTCTGAATACTTACACTTCCTCTATTCTATAATCTGTAGGTCCATAAAGATCCTAGAGCCCTTTGTTTGAGTTTGCTCCTGGGAGGCAATACCTTCTTTGCTGTGTCCACCTGATTCTTGATGTAGATCTGGCAGGTCTTCCTGTTTTTATTTCTCTTCCTGTGGTTGTCTCTTGCTTGTCCTATTAAGTATATAAAAGTTTGGCATTTACTTTAAATTCAGCGTGTTGCCCTCATTTGCCTCCCTGAATCTTATCTGAATGATCAATGCCATCTATATCGAAGATGACTATAAAAAAGGAATATTGACTTTTAATGGTCTTGGATTTCCCTCATTCTTCACATTTCCCTTCCGTTGTACCATAAGACCTGTCAAAGGCATAGCGGTTTTATTGGGGGGTTCTCCTCTTTCTTTCGTTTTGAAAACACGACTTCCTCTTCATTTCAATAATTTTTGTCATTTTGAAGTTAATTTTGTCCACAGGAAGATACCACTAAATTACTGTTGTCCCTAGAATGACATTTAAATTTCTTCTGATAGACCAAAATGCAGAGACCTGATCTCCTCCTCTCTAACTTTACCCATCCACCTTCGGTATGTGGCACATAGGATTTCACCCAGCCTGAATGTTTTCTCTCTAAAGCAAGATCTCAGAGCTTTTATACAGTTCCGTCTTCCCAGAGTGTTGGTCAGATCTTGAAACAGCTGTCCTCTCCCAGGGCTTCAGTTCAGATACTCTCAATAAGGTCTTCCTGTATGTTTACACATAGTTAATCTATGTTCCCATTCCTTGCCTTATATAGCAGTCTAAGATATTTTATTTATATGTTTTTTGTTTGTAGTTGGGATTTAAGACCTTATTCATCTCATATTTTAGTGCTCACACAGTGCTTGATATGCAAATAGTAATAAATACTTCCTTTTGTATCCTTCTAGCTGATACACTCTAATTCCAGCCCCTTGTTTTGATAATCCTCTGAGCATATGTCCAGGTTATGTTAATAGCCTATTCAACACCCTTTTATACAGTCCCTTGAATTCTCTTGAAATGTGTTCTGTTATTTCTCTGCTGCAGTGAACCAGTCTCAAGATCACAGTGACATCATCTCAAAGTGCTACGTTCTACCACCTCCATTCTTTCCAGCTTTTGGAAATCCTCATTTTTTCCTTTGCAGTTCTTACTGAATTTTATACCATTGATTTATCTTTCTTGTACTTTATAACACACCTCTTAAAATTTTCTTCCTTTCTCATCTGCTCAAGAGCTAAATGACTTTCTTATAACTAAACATTTCAGTGCACTCTCCAAGCTTTTTAAGAAAGCTTGTTCATTACATGACTGGACGTCAAACTTACCTTCACAATGCACTTGGAGTTCCAAGAGCATTGTAATGGGTTTTATGCTGACAATGCTGTTTCCTCTGTCTTGTCCCAGGGCTGAGACCACAGCTAGATTCTCAGTTCTGCTTGGCAGATATTTAATTCACATCTAGTGACTAATGTGAGATTTCTTTCTCTTAAAAACAATTCTTCTTTTCATTGAAACTATTACCATACCTCACTAGCCCTGTGCCTAAGACAGAGCTTACCTCATCTCTTCTGCACTGAACAAGAGCAGTGTTATGAGCGTCCATCAGACTCTCCCAATTCACTGTCCTTTAGCTGCAAAGTGAACCAAAGCACTTTCTTCCACACCATCCCATTGGACAAGACACATATTTTGTTTACTTTCAATTCCTATTACCCTTTCCAATAGGGTTTTACAATTTATCAACTTATCAAATGAAGCAGCCAATGAGTAATTAAAGGCACAGTAGCAGAAATTTAATAGAATGTTAGAATATTACGAAGACTCATAAAGATCTGCTAGGGCTATAGCTAAGAAGAGAACAAAGCTAAATACTAAATCCTTTTTGACATTGTACGATTAGTAAGAGCACTTAGCTTGCTGTCGCACTGAATCATTTGTGACTGCATGAGACAGTTTTCTAATCTTGACTCTGCTACTGTCTATCATTGGCTCGCTAGACTTCAATAATTTCATCTGAAAATGAGGGCTCTTATAGTCTCTAATTTCTCTAGGTCTAAAAATGTGATTCTTTTATTCCCTTGTCACGGTAGCAAATTGAAAGCTAAAACTGAGGATTTTGTTATAGAACATGTGAATGCAGTGATGGAACAAAATATCTACAGGAGGATTCTGGGAAGGAAGACAGTAGTATGAATACACCGATGGTCACACTGAGTATTTGATAAATAGCATTATGCCTGGGCTTAGTTATCATGAGAGACATGGCAACTTGAAGTCTGGATCTAGTTCTTTTTTACTTATTTTAGTATTTGTTTTACTTCAAGGTCATCAATAAAAAGATGGATTTAGACAAGAACATGTACTAAGAAGTTCATGTGATTCCTATGAAAGATGGTACTTTTATGTTTGAAGCCCAGGAAAAACACAAAAAGGGTTTTACACAGTGGCATGTCATTTCCTTAGGCAGGGCCAGTGGTTTAGTAAAGACAGGGAAACCGCTGAATTTTCCAATAATTCAAAATGAACTGAATAACAGTATGCATTATTTATTTTGGGTGTGAAAGGCCTTAATTCACTTTAGTTAATCACTTTTTAATTGCGGCCAAGAAACAAGAAGACAAGAGCCGAGGAGGGGACAGTCACTATCTTCTAATTTTCTGAGAGTATTAATTGATGTTCCCACCCACCAGAGGCTGAAAATTTGTTTTTAATTATTACTTGTACAACTTGTTGCGTTTCTTCCTGTCACTTTTTCTATGGCGATGCTGCATATTAAGCCCTAGAGAAACAGATAGAGTGTTTCATATGCTATTACTGCAGAGCTCTGGCATTAGAAGAAGAAGGACAAATAAACAGCTTTACTTCTTCCTCGTGGATGTTGTGACCTTCAGCAAATTCTAAGGTCGGTAGTGAACTTAATGACACAGTAGACAGGAAGCTATTTTTGACAAAAAATTATTTGCAATGCATATACATTCTATGCTGTAGTCTTGAATCAAAAACACAACTCAATAAACGTTCTCCATAGTGCAGTGGAGAACAAAAGAACCTTTGTGAATAAGGAACAAGATTGAGAGGTAGGAAGCCACAGGGTCTGTGGACTCAGAATATTTTACAAAATCAAAACGGGACGTTCTATATCCAAGTCAGAAAGCCTGTTGTAGAGGAGTATAATCCTCTGTTGGATACCTAGACAGGAGTCCTAAGCTCTGCCTTTCCTCAAGGAAAGTGAAACCTAAATGGATCAGTTTGTCTCCACTGGAAAGATAGATGTGTTATTATCATATAGACAACAGACAAAAACGGTTGTCTACTTGCCGTTTGTCAACTGGTCTGCACTACCACTGCTTACTAACAATGATTATTAAAGCAGAGATGGGGAAATGAGTCTCATCACAGGGGAAAGACAGGTATATGCCTTGTCAATGACCTCTTGAATGATTTAGACTGATTTCCGGTTCTCATCATTCAGCTTACAAAGGCTTAGTGTACATGGAGTTTCTGATGCTTTGCAAATGGCAGAGCTACTTTCTGTGATATGGAAATGGCCAGACTTGGACAAGTATAAAGCAAGCAACTCCATATACTTACAAAGTGCACTTCATTAACTATTGCATGGATTGATTGGAACTCTCACCAATTACGAAGGACTAAAAGTGGTTTAAAAAAAAAGGAAAGAAAAACAGCAGTGCAAGCACTCTTAAGGAGAGAAAGCAATTCTTTCCTGTTTTAACGTTCCTCTAATTCTACAAAAAGTAATGGGGCATGCATTCACCTTTTGTTCACCTGCATAAACATTTGTCTCACTACACTGAGGTATTTCTATCAAATATCCATGAGCCACGTATTTCAAAACACCTATAAAATTACCCACCCAGCTCTTTCAGCCCCACGTGATACGAAACACGATGTAAAAACCAAAACAATTTTCAGTTTCTTTCTTCCCTAACAAGCAAGAAAGCCTATTTTCATACCTGAGTATTCTGCTGTAATGTGTGTAATTTTGTAGTCCCTCTGGAAAGAATATTTTCCTCTTTGTACAAAGACGTAACAGATGCAATTAGAGGATATTATATTGTCACATGCATCAAAGGAACAGAGTTAGTATTAAATCTTCCACATGACACTCAGACACTACAGCAGCCAACTGGGAAATGGCATTCCTTAGGACCCCTTTCACCTTTCAAACCCAGGGACCTCCTCCTACCTATGAGAAGAGTTTAGCAAAATTTGAGTGCACACTGAGCCATAAGTTGTCAGGGGAACTGAGGGAGGGCCAGCCACTCCTGTCTCTGTAAGCACTTGGTGAAAGGCAGGTTTCTCAAGCATTGTTGATCCTCCAGATACTCTGGGTATAGGAGGAGCAGGTTTGATTGATGAGACAGCCCATTTAAGACTGCAGACAATGATAGGTGATGGCGCAGAATAACAATGACTCAAGAATAGCTCATCTACAATCACTTGCAAATCTTGATTACAGTCAGGACTCCTCCTACAAATGACTCAGATTTGGAAGTAGCACAGAGCATGTTTTATAAGAAACTCAGTGCATCCTCTGTAGGGTCATCAACTGCCAATCTTCATTGTATTAATATTCTAGATCCTATGTCCATTCACATGAAAAAGTAATAAGACTTCAAAACAATGTAATTACATTACAATACAACTGAAACTACCTGCCTAGACACTCCCTGCGCTTTGGATAATACTTCATGTCATTCAACAAGATATGCTTTTATGCTTCATTAGATATTTTAAAAAGAAGAAGAAACAAAAGCCAAGAGAAATCATAATGGCTTTAGAACTATTCTGAGGGATGGTTCTCAAGTCCCCAAATTTACAATCCCTGCCTAGAATTTTTCTCCTCTAAAAATGGAAAGAGAAGCTGATCTGAAAACAGTTTTTCCTTACTCTGAATCAACTTATATACTCAATATACTTTTAAATTTATTAAGCACCTATTATAAGTCAAATATTTTATATATGCTATCCATTCATGTAGTAACAAATTACCTATTAAGTGCCAGACACTATTCAGAGTCCTCATAAACAGTCAACAAGGACAAGAGATTCTTTCTCTCATGGACCTTTCCTTGTATTTGTGGGAGATTACTAACGAGCATAAAAATAAATAGCTAAAGACAAATGCACAATTTGTTACATACTCAGTGTGCATCAACTGAATAGTCTAAGAGAGTTGAACAGCTTTAATATATAAAATGAGCTATTAGACATTTTTAGAACACGGAGATGAATAATTAACCTTGCCCTCCAGGAGATGGCAGAAGTATAGAAAGACAAAACTTATCTGCCATTTTGTGCTAAGGTATTATGCATATGGTTAATCAATAAGTTTTATCTAAAATCTCAGTGGTTCCTATCATATGCTGTATATGGAGTATTTGTCTAGCATGAGGTCACTAGGTAGGGAGTTATTTCTATAGACTCAATGAACGAGGGTAAACAACATGAACTTGGGCTGTGTTAGCAGAGGTAGAGGGTAGAGGTGTCCTGTTCTCAGTGGAGAGGCCTGTAGGTCAAAGGTAAATGCAAGCAGGAAGGAAAAGTCTCTATTGAGGAGAAAGGACAATTACTGATCTTGGAGTGAATGAAAAGCAGTATGTATAACTGAAGAGAATTTTATGGATGCTTTATTCGCCACTCATACCTGTGGATGCTTCAATTTTCTCTGTTAAGTATGAGATATTTCCTTAGTTTAAAGGACAGAAAGGTGAGGTAGAAGTCTTGAAGAAAATGCTAAGGACATCAATTGTCTAAGGGGAATATGGATGAGAACAAATAAAACCCCAAAACTTAAAGGCAATTGCAAGCTTCACCTACTGTGAATATGTGAGGATATTAAAAGGTTTATTTGGCCAATTGATCTAAACCAATCCCAAACATCCAGTAAGGTTAAAAGGAACACAACAGTGGTCTGATAAAGGAAAGAAACAGTGGAAGTACTGGTGTTCCAGCTCATTGAAAACATTCATGACCTGAGGTGGTGGAGCCACCAAGGTAGGTAGAGAGATGAAGGAGACAAGAGGAGATTGATGATCTTGATGGCAGTGGACCAATTAAAGAGACCTTGCCTATCCGTAGCTAAAGTACTTGGAGTGAGGACATGATGAATAATAGCTAAGGTTGGATAGTGAGCTATGTGGCTGAAGGGCTCTACCTTGGTATAGTTCTGACTTCTGGATGGTGGTGAGGAGTGTGATGGAAAATCTGCACAACTTGAGGGCAAACCCTTCAGAGTAGAGCAAATGAAGTTGAGGATAGCATGTTGAGATGAGCTATCGAAATGAGATAATAAAGTCATTTGTGATTATGCACAAGATAGAATTAATTTCTGTGACTTTGGGAGAATAAAAAGTTCTTACAAAAAGAGCTGGCAAAAGATAGGAAAATTAGTGAACTTTGTTGACTCTGAGCTTAGGAAAATAGCATTATATTCATGACTACAAATAATTTATACCTTTGAGACTATGTCATGCCTTTGAATGCAGGAGACACCTATAACTAATATATAAAAGTGATGGTATGTTATCTACTTGATTGTATTAGGTGATGTGGAATAGACTAGGGATTCTGAACATGTACTTAAGTTAACCAGTAAATTTAAAAGGGTATTTATGCATTGCACCAGTTTGTCAGGTGAGCTCTTAGAGAGGACCTAGCTGACTAATCAAAGATGCTAGTCAGTCTTCTGTCTATATAAAGATACTTGAGAAAAGCCACTAAACAGGCTTGAGTTAGTAGTTTGGGGTTATGATTTTAGAGGCCTCAGTCTATAGTGGAAGTTTGGGTGTGGTGGAGCAGAACATTTAACATCATGGAAGCCAAGACATAAGAATGGCTCTTCTCTCAGGTGTTCTAATTTTTCTACTTTATTCCACTTGTACCCTGAATCTATAGAATGGTTCTGCCCACGTTCATAACAAGATTTCCCTCCTTTAATAATCTGCTTCAGAAATGACTCAGCAGGCATATTCACAGATGTCCTTTAGTAATTATCTCCAAGGTACAGTACAATCTAATCAAGTTGACAAGATTGGCTATCAGAAAAGAAGTCAGAAAATGTCCTTCAGTTGGCCTATAAAGAACCCAAGAGCCATGTTTGAATTACTGATTGAACAGAGGAGCTTTAAGGCCCTCAGGCTTTCCCTCTGCTATCACAAAGAAATTTATTCTGTCAACCATGGTGTGGCACTGGAAAAGGATTCCAAACCACCATCAGATACCCTCTCTGACTAATGCCTTGATCGCAATCCCAAACAGAGACCCAGCTGAGCTGTGTCCAGACTGATGACCCATGGAAACTGCGGGGTAAACAGTGTGAACAGCTATGCCATAATAAGGACCCAACAGATTTCATTAACCGTATCACCACCTCAGGTTAGGAGACTAAAGTGTTATAAATCCTTCGAGGAGTTGTACTTAGGAAGTTTTCCAGTTATCTCATTCTGCTTTGAACTTCTATTCAGGGGAACAGATATGACATGGTTTCTAAATTAGGACTGTGGATTAGACTGAGAGCAGCAGGCTGTGCAGTACATGGATATGGAACAATGAGATAGAACTCAGTTTAATTCTCCATTACTCCTACTCTCCTTATTCAACCTGTCTGCATGGAGCAGAAACAAAAGAAGCAGGTGCATCCAGCCAGAAGGGCTGGATCTGCTGATAACCAGGACCTTGTTAAGGAGGGTGGGCTAGAAGAAGGTATAAAAATATGGGAAGGTTGAAGAAGCAACTTGTGAGTGCAAATGAACCTGAGAGAATTAGAAATGTCAACCAGAGGAGAAGAATCAGCTCTCTGGTCATTTTGGTGACACACTTAAAATTGTTGGCAATTCACCTTTATAAAATAATGTCTGTTGCCATAGAAGAATGTTTCCAGCCAGCCAGCAATGACAGTGTAGAATGCTTTTATCTTGAATTCTCCTCCTGCTAGGAGCATTCAAGACATTCCAAGACACCAAATATATTTGCGTAACTGTATCATCTATTTAATTTCATCTTATCTGTTGGATTTATCATAAATGAACAAGAACAAAATTTAATGGCCATGAAACAGAAAGAACAAAATAAGAGAAAAAGCTAACTCTATTCTGTAATATACTAATTTGTATGTTTTCTACTTACATAAAACATATTTTTCACTTCTCCTCTAAAAGTTACCATCAGAACCAGAATCCAAAACTTTATGAAATTCCTAAGTGTTTGAGGCTAAATTATGAGTAATACTTTGGGACATGGTTAAAGATTAGTTAAACACACCATAGAGCATTTTAAAGTATGCAGCGATTCAGTAAACCAGAGGAATCTGATGAAGCTTTTGATTTATTATTTATACTTGAGCTCCTGAAATAAAAGGATTTTCAGTTCTAGACATCTTCTCTTTTCTACTGGGGCTCATAGTTATGAGAGGAGGGGAGTTAGAGTTGATTACCAATTCAAGATGGGGAAAATGTCTTTATTAAATTCCATATGCCAAGCCGACCAGATATAATGTTTATCACTATATGTGTCTTAAGAGTGATTCTTATGTTTAAAATGCAGAATAAAAATACAATCAATATATCCATTCAATAAATAATTATACATACACATATATATATCTTATACATACATAATTTGAAACTTTTATTTAAAGTGATCTTGATATACTTTTCACTCGAAGATCAATCACTCTCTTACCCCTTACCTTCTCCACTTAGCAAAACTCTTGACTAATTACATGGTAAAATAGCTTCATCAAAAGGTCTTTATCTAGGATAAGGACTCATGTTAGGTAAGCAAAATTACTGGCAATGTTTCAATACAACTTTAGAATTCTTTGTTACTAAAAGGAAAATGACTTGTCAATAACTCTATAGCTCTCATCTTTGTCAAAAAAAGAAAAATCAATCACTTTAGACTTTTCTGGCAACTATCACTTTCCGTACCCTTTAATCATCTCTTTCCTATTTGGACTCCATCCAATTTTCAGCATTCCTTTTACCAGGCTGAGTTAAAATTGGTGCGATGTGCGGTGAAGGTCTTGACCAGTTTTGAATAGCATCTATGCTTCTGTGTCATTGAAACCAAAGTCACTGACAGTGAGTCCTTTCAAGCTCAAGAGTAGCTCAAGTGCAGCTGGCTTGAGCCCTTTTTTAAAAGCAGAGAATTGAGGACACTGCTTGCTGACCAGAAGAAACTGCTAAAGCTTTCTAGAACATCATTAGTTCTCTAGACCTTTCTGACAGTGTTAGCTCATAGGAAAAGCACTTTAAGCAGAGTGTTTATTTATAGGTTCTCCTTCATTAAAGTGACATGAGGCTCCCAAATGTTGCTCCAATCACCACATGATAAACTGTGAGTTAGATGATCCTATGGCACTTCTGATTCTGATATTGACTCCGAAGAATCACTGAAGACATGTGTATCTGCTTCCTCCAAAGTATAGATAAATCAAATAATGGGTGTTCGGCTTTGCAGATTTTAGAGCTGATCTACAGTATGGTTTTGGTCCTGGTAGATACAGTCATCATCTGGAATTTTCTCAAGCAAGGTAATTAAGCTGCATAGAAGCATAGCAATCCCAGCCTGAGGGGAGACAGGATCCCAATTACAGAGGGTTTTGCATTCATTTTTACTCAACTCTAATGGTCTTCCGCATGCATTGCATATTGTCATGGTTAAAAACAAAACATAACACAAGTTGTTTACATTCTTCTAAGATTCCATTGTCAGACAGTAGAACTGAAATGAATCCTTGATTTAAATATTGCACAAGTATTAAGAGTTTTCAGAGCGTGATTACAGATGGGATTTGTATCTGAGCCATTTTCCCCAAACAAGTTCTCAGCTGCAGGCCACTTAAGTGCAGTTAATTCATTAGAACAAGAACTTGAGTTAAACACATTAGCAGTGAACTGCTCATCTGTAATAAGGCTGACACTTGCTGGTTATTTCTTGCTTAGTTATTATTCAACATATACTCCAGAGTCCTGGCTACAGGAGTGAGAAACAAAGAGAAAGGCAGTTCATCTTTCAGTGTCGGTGCTTGAGAATATTCTTCCCACAGCACTGGCTTGCGTTAAGTATTTCACTGTTGATGTCTTAAATGCAGACGACCATAGTTATAACACATTGACCATATTTGAATATTACCAGCTCACTCAGAGAATACTGGAGACCTAGAGAAACCTCAGTAAGGAAAATGCTTCTATCACGGTATAGATATGCAAATCTGTAGGGCACTTTTACACCTAATGGTTGATATGGGTAGATTCATCCCACAACACTGGTAGAGTGGTATTCCTAGGGTGGTCCGGAGTTGTATATGAAAGTAGGCTGAGAAAGCCATGAAGAGGAAACCAGTAAGCAGCACTTCTCCATGGCCTCTGCCTCAGTTCCTGCCTTCAGGTTTTTGCCTTGTCTTCTGTCAGTTGAGTGTGACCCAGGGCATGTAAGCCTTTTCTTCCCACATTGCTTTTGGTCAGTATTTTACCATAGAAATAGAAAGCAAACCAAGACATAAGCTCTGAGAGGATAGGAATTATTTTCTGCTTTATTTACTTCTCAATCCTCAGTGTCAGGAGCAGGGACTGCGACATACTGCCTACTCAGCACTTACCAGTTGTACATTGGAAAATACTGTTTTAGTGGATGCATCTTCAGAGGCAGATAAAGATGTGTTTGAATCTCAGTTCTAAAAATTGCTAGTTATATGACCTTGGGCCAGTCCAAGATCATACGGGCATTTCTTCACGTTTTAAATGTGGATCATGAATTTTAACGTAAGTATTGGTTAGCTTGATGAATGAAAGTGTCAACTCCTTTTGGATAATCTCTGGTGACAACATCATGTCCTCCAATAAGTAGCATGAGTGTTACTGTAGCTGATCTCTAACTTATGACAGTTCAACTTAATGGTTGTCTTTCCTGGACCATGGGGTGAGACTGATATGCACTGGGGAGTTGAGTTCTGATTTCCTTCACACTAGTGATACACAGTGTGATGCTCTAGTACACATTACCCATCTGTGACTAGTGTAAGTGTCCCAAGCATTGTACAGCAGGCAAAGCTGAGTTAAAATGTTAGTGAGGTAGTTAAATGTTATTTTAGTAATGACATTTTGTTGTTCAATCGGTGTGTAAGAGCACAATCTTACCACAAACTGAAGACAATCTATATTAGTACTGAGTGGTAGAGAGTGTTTCCCAAACAGAGGTCAGATTCTTTAGGTTGTGAGAGAGCATACAAGAGAGTAATTAGACATAATGGAGTCTGTGGTTGGTCCCCAATAAGAACCAAGATTCCCGTGTCTGGATGATTCATCTGGAACAGCTAAATACAAGACCATAGGTGAGGATAAAATGTGACAAGAGAGGGAAGTGGGTCTCATGAGTGATGCCAGTAAGGGCTATGAGGTACTGAGCAGGCCTGCTCCCCACACAGTTCTGAGTTTTACCAAAGATGCCAGGGGCTCTGCTGTGGGTTTTTTTTTTTAACTTCTTTTTCTCCTAAATCTATGCATTCCATTAGCAGTTACTGTTTCTCTCCATCTAAGAATGAACTAGTGAAGTTTTCAGGCCTGTCTTAGAATGTCTGCCCCTATCTCAGTGTATCCCATCAACATGGATGTAGCACAAACCCAATACAACTCTCCCCCAGCCTTTGGGAACCATTTATAGTTGATTTTAGCCCTTAGTATTGCTACTGGGGGATAGAGTATCCAAGACAAAAGAGCTTAAACTTCAGCAGCATCTGCGAAAAATCACATTAGATTGTTTCACTTGGGAAAAGGAAAGTATCATTAGTTTGCTCCTAGTGTTTATAAAATATACTAAAGATATTGATGAACTTTTGAGTGCCTGTGGGACTACTGGTCTCTTCAGTATAGTTTATTTTAATCAGGAACATTTTATATCATTATAAATAATTTTATGACAATGCTAACTTCATCTAAGTTATAAAGAAATTGTTGAATAAGATAATTTATATCACAGCATTTTATTAAGTTCTTAAGTTTTAAGATTCTTCCTTAACTACTGTGGCTGCATTGCATGTACATTACAATGTGTGGACCGGTTGTGTTGCTAAGACATTTTTACCCATTTTGCTTACCCATTTTGTAAGCACTTAATGTCTGGTGGTGGTCAGTCAGGATGGATGTTATCATCCTACAAAAGGGTTGAAACCATAAAGCCAAGAAATAAGAGTGACAGCCATAGAGAGCTGCTCAAATTAAATCCATAAACATTTTCTGTAAAAATTGAGGAACAAAGCTCAAGGTGCTCTTGTGTTCTATATACACACACACATACACACACACACACACACACACACAGAGAGAGAGAGAGAGAGAGAGAGAGAGAGAGAGAGAGAGAGAGAGGCAGAGAGAGAATTATACATTAACAGGTATACAAATATACAAGAATACTTAATGCATATATATATATATATATACATATATACATATACACATATACATATATATGGGGAGAGACAGAGTATGTGTGTACATGTTTGTGTGTGTGTGTGTGTGTGTGTATGTATGTGCATGTGGGTCCCCTGGACATGGCAGAGAAAATGCATGTTGCCTAAACAATACATTCATAATGGCAATACCAGTTGACATAACAAGAAGGACAGGGTAATTTCTACAAGTCCCACCAGGCTGAAGGACTATAAGTCAATGGCTGGTAAGAGATGAATCATAAATCCTACAATAAGTATTTGTCAGATTGGTGAGTGAAAACCTCAAGTCCAGGTCTATTCTTTTTGCAGGGGCTAGACAGGTAGCCTAATGACCAACCAACCTTGGTGAAAAAGAAAACAAAAACAAAACAAAGATTTCTTCAGCAGAATCAGCTGACAAGTGGCATATCATTTAATATATCTTCCTCCTCTCTCCTCTCTCTCTCTCTCTCTCTCTCTCTCTCTCTCTCTCTCTCTCTCTCTCCCTCCCTCCCTCCCTCCCTCCCTCCCTCCCTCCCTCTGTCCTTGGATATGATGCAAGCTCGCAGGACAGTTGCAGTGTCATTCCTCGTTGCCATGCCTGCAGCCATGCTCCTGCCATGATGGTCATAGACTTGCCCTCTGTAAGCAAATTTGCTATTAAATTCTGTCTCTTAGAATCTTCCTTGGTGGCTGCATCTCTTCACAGCAGTAGGACAGTAACTAAGAGACACCCTAAAGTTTCATGTAATAAACAATATTTCCTTAAAGTTTTCAGCATTTCCTACAAAGAGCCTACAGTGGCAGCTGGGGTTTGAGCCACATGAAGTCTTCAGTTGTTCTGGATCATCTGCTTCCAGACTCACTCAGTGTTACCTAGATGGAGGCCCCAGCTTCTCCCTGCACATGTCTCTCCATAGAGTGTCTTGAATAATCTTGTGATATGGCTTTTGGATTTCCTGAAGTAAGTAGCCCCTGTCAGAGAGGATGTTATGATGACTTTCATGTCTTCGTGCCTGAAGGTCACATTCTGTCACCTCAACCACATTCTGTTCATGTGCTCATCATAAACAAGTCTTCAAATCAAGGGCCACACTCAAGGAGAATAATAATAAGCTGCTTTCCAAAGAGAGAGTTATCAAAGATATTATAAACTACCACAATTTTGCAAAAGTAAAATATCATCTATAATCTTTCCACATGCAAACTATATTCACCACCTACCCTTTGGAAACCTTAATATAGTATCAACTTGAAATCCTTATGCATGAGATTGAGGGACGGATGATCACATGTGTATTTCATTAAGTATAAACCCTTAGGTTCTTTATGACCTGAAGAGCTGATGCTAGAAAGATATGTTCTCTATTTCTCCATACCCTATGTGCAATGCTTGAACAGGTTACACTGTAGACACAGCTCTTCAGATGAAAGATAGTGAGATATATACAAGAGTTGATGGTTTATACCAGTTTGAAAACCTTGCCTAGGTTACTCTTCAAGGCCCAAGAACAATCCCCTAAAACTACCAATTCCTATTATGTTTCTGTCTTCTTTCACTCTGTGTCTTCATGAAGGTAACATTTTGCATTAGTTACCTTGCCATTGTTATAATCAAACACCACAACCAAGGTGACTTATATATTAAAAAATTGCTTTTTGATTCCAAAGGGATAAGAGTCCATCCTGGCAGAAATCCTAGAAGCAAGTAGCAGGCAGGGTGGCCATGGTAGGAAGCTGAAAGTCATGTCTTCAAATGTAAGCAGAAATTAGAGACAGTGGAGTAAAGCAGAAAGAGTCTTCAAACTCCCAAGACCCTCTTCCAAGGACATACTTTCTCCAGCAAAGCCACATCACCTAAATGACTCCATACAACACTCCTGCGAACCAAGAGATGAAATAACCTAGCCTATCACAGACATTTGTCATTCAAACCAGCCTGTGTGTTTGTGTATGTGTGAATGACTGAGTTGCTTTCTGAACCTCTCAGTATACAAGGTCCACAGACCCTGCCTTATTTACTATTGTTTCTGCCCTTTTTAGTGCAGACCTCTACTAATCTGTGGTTATAGAGTCATAAATTTATAGGGAAGCTTGGTACTATGTGCACTTAGAAGCATAATAGTAGTAAATTCATATCTGGGACTTCCTTAACCATTAGGTACTAAGCCAGATTTACAGTGCTAGACATGTATTTTCTCCTGTGAAGCAGGCCTGAAATCTAATCAGAAACTGGTTAGTTACCCCATAATGTGTATCTCCATATTGGACTGGTGGGCAAATCTGGCCATATTGGTCATTAATGTAGTTCATAGTCTTCATGGATGGGTAAAACTCTTGATGACATTTTGCCTCACCTCCTGCATAGTGTCTTCCAGTACTCTTAAAGCCACCCAGCATGGAGAAATATTCCTAATCTGAAATAACTTAATTCCCAATATGCTTTAACTGGTGTGTGTGGTATCTTCATCAATAAGTTCTTGCCATCAAATTTAGAATGTGCAGAAGATAGAACTGAAGGAGATGAAGTAAGATGAGAGACAAAACCAGGCTCCAAAGAACAATGACATTCTGGTGGTCAGCTAAGAAAAATGACAATACATTGTATTGTTTTGGAGTTCTCTTAGTCATCTCTAATCAAAAACTTGAGGGGAGGTATCTCATATCTGGTACTGGGTCTTCTGTTTTTTGTTCTGTGTTTTCTGAGAATAACATTATCCACTATGAAGCATAATGAAAGTTTCTATGTGGCCTTCTCTTCCATTCTACCATATGCAGCCTATTTTCAGTACATAATGGTCTGTGTTTCTATTTTCTATGAGCCAGTCTATCTCATTCTTTGGCTTTCTCTCCTCTTGCTTTATTCAGAGGAATGTCTATATCCATAGGTGGCTTGGATGGTTTGGAGTAGTCTGATTTTGTCTTTTATTTGACATTATTCCTTACAGTTCTCTCTTCTGTGCAGTTCGGTCCAGATCCAGGTGCACTTTTCAGTGGCTCATACATACATACATACATACATACATACATACACACACACACACACACACACACACACACACACACAAAGTATGCTTTTCCTCAAGACCTTACCCTGCCAACAAATGCCCTGTTCTTAGGTCTCAGTGTGATATGTTCTCTCTCCAGTGTTGCATTGTCAGTGCTACCTGTTTGTCTAAGTCAGGGTTTCTATTCTTGCACAAAACATCATGGCTAAGAAGCAAGTTGGGAGGAAAGAGTAGCTTACATGTCTACATTGTTGTTCATCACCAAAAGAAGTCAGGACAGGAACTCACCCAGGACAGAAACTTGGAGGCAGGCGCTGATGAAGAGGTCATGGAGTGGTGCTGCTTACTGGCTTGCTTCCTCTGGCTTGCTCAGCTTGCTTTCCTATAGAACCCAGGATTACTAGCCCAGGGATGGCACCACCCACAGTGGGTCCTTCCACCTTGATCACTAATTGAGAAAATGCCTTACAGCTGTATCTCATGGAGGCATTTCTTCAAGGGAGGCTCCTTTCTCTGTGATAACTCCAGCTTGTGTCAAGTTGACACATGAAACCAGCCAGTATACTAATTTACCTTAAACTGTCTCACTGATAGCATTAAATCTTCCTGTACTTTTTCTCCATAGCTATTACAACATCACCTAACAAACTATCCATTCCCATTTATTTCAATGGGACACAAGTTTCAGAGACTTTTCATTGTCATACATAGTCAATCCTGCATTGTTGGTATTCAGCACCACCTCTAACACACATCAGTAATTCAATGAACAGACTTTTACTTCTTTTCCTTGGCTTTTTGAAATGATCTCTTCTCTCAGACTATGTGAATCTTGCACTAGCCACCTTACCGTCACTAATCAACATTTGCCTGGATACTATGTCAGTCGTTCATTGGCTATAGCAATATGGTATTCATTTCCTATGTGACTCTCAGGTTAGAGTTGCCAAAGTATGCTTCCATAGGACAAAAATATATAGACATATATGTCTATATATTTGCACACATACACTTAAGAAACTTGGAATCAATTTTACATCACTGAAAAGAGAATCATTACCTATCACTCATAAACTGTTTTTATCTTCCTTACTACATATAGCCTGTTTTTCTACATCACCTTATGTGATTATGTATACATATGTAATCATTATCTGTCAATAGACGTTATGTGTATGTGTAAGTACAACTACTGGTACATAAACTTTTTCTATTGAACATTATAAAAAGAGACTTCCTGCTCAGGAGCCTTTATTCACCAAGCCAGCCCTAAGTTGGTCTTCCTTACTTTGAGTTTCCTCCACACTCCTGGTTCTTGCCTGGTGATCTTGCTATGCCTGGCTCTGCAGTCCATCGTCTTCCAGCTCCTTCATGTGCTCATCTCTTGCTTTTTCAAATGATCTTTCTGAACCCGTGTTCACTGTTTCTTCTCTAAACTACTCTTTTGACCCTCTGCACTCCCACAACATTCAGTTCATACATTCTTAATTCATGACCAACCATTAACCCATGGAAATAAACTTCCTAGCCTCACACATCGGATGGAAGATTCCCCTTCAGAGAAACACAATGTTTTTTGTAAAGAGTATATGATTGCTTTTGATTTGTACAGTAATAAGTTCCAGGAAGAAACAGCTGAGCTACATGAGGAACTCTGTTCTGATACTCACACAGTTATTATATTCTCTTTAGAAAATGAAATCCACTTTTCCACATGGGATGGAAATCCTAAGATGTTAAAAAATTTTAAACAGTTCCACTGAGACTTACCAACTTACCATGATACTCTGAATAATTTCAGAGCATGTAAGGCATTATAAAACACTGAAATTTCCATGCTACTGCAAGCGTCTCTCAAAACATTTGCCAATTAGTTAATTTCTGAGCCTCCTTCTCATATTTCTGAAGGCAAGAAAAAAAATGCCGTTATCTGCAAGCTGTAAGACAATATCAAAATCAGTCATGTCAGCTAAATATGACCATATGAACAGTTTTAAATTTGTGATATTTTGACGTTTGTGATTTCATTTAGTTATTATACAAAAAAGTATGCACATAGATTTAGTACTTATGCAAATTTAATTTAATCCTCTCCACTTTTTCTGAATTAATCTCCTTATCATATTGTGACTCATATTTCACTTAAGGGTGACATACATTGTAGGTGCCTCAACTAGTTTGCCTATGTTGCTCTCCTCTCATTTTTGAGACATATCATCTATATCTTTGGGGTTCAAATTCATCTCTTCTGTTGTTACAGGAATACTTGCACATACAAATACTAAACACTGAGTCAGAAATAATAGTGTTCACAACAATAAGTATCTTCACAAAATAAGGAAAATTAGTATTTAAGTACAGCAGAATATTTCCCCAACTATACTCTCATTAAATTACCACTGCCATCATATGGCATCTAACTCTAATTAAGAGTAATTTGTAAATAAACTTAAATGGATTTTGCCTGTGATTTCTTCTCCCCAAAGAAAATATTGCTCACATGATTCTTTGTAGGCCTATTTTTGGTGGCTACTTTATTAGGGTCTTGTAGGCTTAGATTTTTCAAAACCTACTTTAATAAGGGTTCTCAAGTGCTTTGACCTCTCCCCACTTCTAGCCCATTGTCCAGAGGTAGGGGAGAAAAGATAATAGGACAAGGGGATATGGACCTCTTTAGAAGTAGGGGCATTTCCAATCTCTGTTGTCAGGATACCAACAGTCCAGTTCAGTGGTGTCAGGATACCAACAGTCCAGTTCAAAGAGTGTCACCAAACAGAGATCAACAGTGGTGGTACAATCCAGCAGAAACAGCCAGGCCTCTACCAAATAAGCAAAAGTCACGTGCTACCAGAACTAGCCAGAAAGCCAGGAGAAGTTCTTAATGGGGTAAAGATCAGTGAAGATGCAAGAGCAAACCAAGTGTTGCACAGCTAGCTATATAAGTGCCCGGTCACTGTCTGTTGGGTCCTTCTTTTACTCGCTACAAACATCACCTGTCCTCTCACGGGTCTGCTTCAGCAAAACATCACATGACAAAACCAGAAATTTCCACCTCAGGGTCTATTATCTCCAATTCTTCTAACCCTTATCCCACCTCAATCCCTTCCAGCCCCCCAACACTAGGTAGGAGAGAAATAGTTTAGAGAGGAAAGGGCATAGACCTTTTTAAACTACTTCCTGCTGATTAGGGGCATCAGGGCTTTAGGAAACTCCAATCTCTGTAGTCAGGATATCTCCAGCAAGCAAAACAACAAAACACAATCCACCAATAGCAAAAGCAGCAGCAGCAGCAGCAGCAGCAGCAGCAACAGGAGCAGCAACAGGGGCAGCAACAGGAGCAGCAACAGGAGCAGTAGGGGTGGGGAGGAAGCAGGAGCAGGAGCACTTGTGGGCTTTCTCAGGACTCTCACATTTATACTCTCTCCAGAGTACACTGAATGAAACTCTCTGGAGCTGTCAAATTCATGCCCCCTAAAGCCTGAGACAATCATTGCTAATGGCTGTGGACAATATGAGGCAGCCCCATATCCCACACCTGGGATTAAAACAAAAACTTATTCATATAATTGGATTTTTAACGAAACTAAAAGTCTCACTACAATTCCTTATTTAAACATCTTTGCTAGTTTTCGATTTTAAACAATTCCTAGAATATAGGTACACTACAAAGATATCACTCCCATAAGTCATACTGACTTTTCCTCTCAATTTCAGTATTACCTCACAGGGAAAAGTGAATTTGCTACTTTGCTCTTGGTTTTTATTGACTCTGTTAGCTTAAACATCATTTTATGGCAGTGGTTCTCAACCTTCCTAACACTAGAAACCTTTAATATAGTTCCTCGTGCTGTGATGACCTCCCGCCATAAAATTATTTTGTTGCTATTTTGTTGCAACTCCATAACTGTAATTTTACTACTGTTATTATTCAGAATGTAAATATTTGATATGCAGGATATCTGATCTGCAACATCTTTGCGGGTCACAATTCACAGGCTGAGAACCACTGTCTTAAAGGCTCCTGGTCATAACATTCATCATAGAAAATACACACTACCCATATGCATATATATGGTCTCAGACTAACAAGGCTTCAAGTGTCTATGACACCTTCTTCAACACAGCAATTGTGACAATCATACTCCATACCAATAGGTTCTCCTCGTGGAAAGAACTCTTTTCTTATGGTTGCTGTAACCAATTTCTGAAAGCTTAGTGGCTAAATATCGAATAGATCTGTGAGTCGGGAGTCTGAATGAAACTCAAGGGCCTCAAATCAAAGTTAGGCAGACTTAGGGAGGATTTTGTGCCTTTCCTTTGAAGCTTCTAGAGGCTCACTCACCTGTATTCTTTGGCTTGAGGCTCCTTCTAGTAATGGTGACACTGCTACTTGTTCAGAACTTTATTACCACTGGGCCAACATAGGTGGCTCAGGTTAACATGCTCAGAATCATCTCTAATTTCATCATATCTGTAGAACCACGTATGTGGTATGTACACAGGTTTCTAACATCGAGTTAAAAGCACTATTCTGCCTACCACTGGTAATGTCCTCAGATAAGAGGAAGGAGGACCTGGCAATAGAGAGCATTTAAAAAAAAAAAAAGCAGCATTGCACTGTGCTTAAGATGTCAGATCCAAATGGTACTAATTAATAATTATGCAGCACTAAACAAATTACTCAAACTCGGCTCCTCGATTTTTCAGTCTATAAAACAAGACTATTAGTTTTGAAGACTTACTAAATGCATATATGTGAAAGCAGTTCACATAATTTCTATTGTTCCTGTTATTTACAGCCTTCATTGTCTGAGGAGGATTAATTTAATCCAGACTTGTTTTATAGATAAACATAATAATTTGTCCAAGTAACAGAATTCAAAACTCATCTGATTTGGATTCCTCTGTATCATTGAATCAACATCCACTAAAACTGTCTTCAGTGGTCTCAAAATGTAAATCCACCCATTTTCTTAATGATGAGAGTTCTTCATTTACTTGACAATACAAGCAACAGTTTACAGCATTCTTCTAGCAACAGAAATCTTGTGAGCATAGTTTTGTCTTGTTCTGAACATGTTATAGATTGATAGGTTCAGAAAATATTCTGGAAAAGACAAAAGGATTTGACAACGTAACACAAGGTTGAGGAGACCCAGAAGCCAAACAGGTAGGAGGGTACTTTTTCATGGCCTTCACATTCTGGTTATAGTATACGCTACAATTTAAATGTTTGCATGAATTTATGCATAAATTTATGCCTCCAATGACAGTAAGCTCAAAATTTACATTTATTGACAGATTCAGTGTTACTAGTGTATTGATTTATTCTCCTTTGCAACCACTTTATTTCTTAGCCAACTGACCATTCGAATGGCCACACCGAATTCAACCTTTAAGACCCTGAGACCTGACGGTTTTGATTATAAAATATATTACATGAGTATTATAAGAGTATGTGTCTATCATCTGTGGATATGATCATTCTGGCTCTCTCTAGACTCTAGTGAATTTTGTTTTTTGATTGATTGATTGATTGATTGATTGATACTTATATACCAAATACCAAATACCAAGAGCAAACTATGTTCTATGTTGAACTATTTGGCCAATGGCATGTCACTATGTCTTTCTAATGAAATTAAGATTTTTCTGTTAAAACTTAATACCTCCTTCCTTCCACAACCTAAAAATGAAAATAGAATTGCGAAGTTGAATAAGGAAAAAGAAACACTGAGACAATTTGGGCAAAGGTTCTCATTTTATAACTGTTTAATGAAACCAACAGGAAATTTTAAGTAAGAAAATGTAATTAATGTAATTTTCAGATCCTAAAAACAATCCAACCAGTTTTTTGTTTGTTTTGTTTGTTTTATTCATAGTTGTAAGTTCAAAATAGTTCACTGAAAATCTAATACAATTTCATTTACTCTAAGCTCTTTCCTTCGAGTGTTAGATTCTTCAAGATGTAAATAAATGTTCAACATTCAGCAAGTCTTGATGACTACTGCTTCCTTTCTCTAAATCATGTGTGGTGTCAGGTTGCTGCCAAAGGTAGATGGCCTTGTACTCTTAACACATTTTCAATGGTTATTCTACAAGAAGTGTACACAAATTCCTAAGATACGCTGCTTAGTATATTGTAAAGCTTCAACTTTGCAATCTTCTCCTTTGAATGACATGTTTTTTTTTTTCTTTTCAGTTTTGCAAAGAAAAGAAAATGAATGCTCTTCCTATACCAACCTCTTCTGTTTTGTTCCTGGTGAGGCCTTGGAGAAGCCATCTCAATATTACATGTGACTCTATGCTGTATAAAAAAGAGGACAATAACACAGACAAAAAATAGTCCTTGCAAATAAGGCAGACTGGGCCTTCAGCTTTTAATTCTCAGGCTGTTTTCTCTGATTACCAGTAAGAATGATCTCCTTTGGGATGGCAACCCTGTATGTTTCCCTCTCTCTGCTGACTTCTTGAAGACTGCCCTTGTCTAGTTATTCATCCAGTAACCATCCATGAAGCAAATATTCTATTCACCATTTTTCTTTCTCTCTGTATTGTGAGTCTTCTAAATTTTTAGCTGTTTTTCTCTTTCTTCTTTAACACATGAGCGGCCCTAAACTTATTCAGTTTTGCTGAGTGTTAATTTTATAATAGGAGATCTCTTTGAGGAACTCATGGTCCTCAACTAACCTTATGAAAGAGATGTTACTGCATTATTCAGGGCTCAACAATAGTAAGGAATTTGCCTAAAGTAATTCAATATAAGTGTCTGGGTGAACCCAGCATGACACTTAAGTTTCTCAGTGTGTGGAAAACCAAAGTGTTCAACTGAGGGTATTGACTATGGTTAGAGCCAACACTTTAAGCCATTTTGTGATTCATTGTGACAGGCAGCGGTTAATATCATGATGTTTCTGAAACCATCAACCACAACAACAACAGTAATGCTAGTATCTGTACCTCATTCTCATTTAATGTGAAGCCAAACAGATTATCATTGTTTCATCTTTTAAAAAAGAAGTATCCACAAAATTAATTGTTAAAGCCATAAAAACTGTAACTATACATGATCACATTAAGCGCTTTAGAAGAATGCAGCTAGGAACACGAACTTAATCCCAGTCATACACAATGAGATTTTTTTACCGGCTGCATCAATAACAGGAGACTGTGCTCAGAATCCAGTATCCTATTTGCTTTCTTAATTCCCCAGCCAACAAGGTAAACTTGTTGACATTTGAGGCTGGAGAGAGGACTCAGCCATTAGGAGGCCTAAGATCAGCTGCTTTCCCAGTTCTACTGCTAATAGTCACAGAGTAATTCCAGCTGTTGAAGTGTTAGCACAGAACCTTCTAACAGTAGCAACCTCAAACTATCTGTGAACTGGATTAAGGCAGCTTCTTTACCATTCTAGATTAAACAACAACTTACATGTATTTGAAGATGGATCGCCATATGGGCAGAACCTGCAGTCACTTTCTGCTTTTCTCCTAATTCTTTGATCACAACTCTTTCCTGATGGTTTTAGTTGTTGTTGTTGTTTGTTTGTTGTTTGCTTTCCTGTATTCATTGTCATCCATGTTATTAAAATGCCCAGAACCCTTCTAATATTAGCTCAGATCTTAGACACATTCTCTTAGACCATGGTTATAAAAACCATTGGAATGTTGGTAACTTCCAATTTATTCTCTCCAACCATATTCTGGTCCCTAAACATATTTGTTTTCTTACCTACTTACCATAGTCACTTGTATTGACTCTGGGCATATCACTCTTAAAGAACCTTAGTTGAAATTTCTGATCTTCTCCTAATCCAAACATTCTTTATGCCCATGAACCCTGCCATGCATACTTCGTTGCTGAGGTGTTTGCCCATCACTGAAACATGCTTATGAATGTGAAGGCCTCCTTGATTCTTCCTTTCTGCTCACAGCTCGCATCCCATCACAAGTAAATGCCACTGGCTCATCTTCAAGGTTTATCCAGAGTCAATTGTTCTCTTCCTCCGCTATGATCTAATCACACACCACTGAGCAGCAATCCGTATTGAGAGGACTCTGAGAGCTTCTTCAACCCTGCTGCTTCTGTCTTTAATCCACCAATGTTTGATCTCAACAAAGTAGTCAGAACCATCCAGTTAAAATACAACTCAGGTAATATCACACCTGCTCAAAATCTTCTGAGTTCTTTCATACCTCAAAGCAAAAGAACAGGCTACAGCGGATACACTCACCCCCCCCAGCCCCGCCTTCACCTCTCCGTTACTTCTAAACTTTCCTCATCCTATGCTTCTCATCACTGTTATCCAGCCTCAGGAGATTCCCTGTTAATCTTAAACATTCCAGGCACCAGTATCTTTAAGGCTTTGCCTGAAATATTCCTTCCAGTGTCATACTGTACACCCATGACCTCTTCTTGCTCTTTATATTCTGCTCAATATTAGCGTGATTTTCTGGGCATTCTATATACATGTGGAACCTCCAATCCCTAACACACACTTTGCTGTCCCACTGCCTGCTTTATTTCTCCCATGGCACTTATCTCCATCTGGTGAATTGAGTACTCTTAACTGATTTTGCATATGGAATGATCCTGCCATGAGTATGTGCATGCTCCAGTGAACATAGAGGTTTCACTGGTCATTCACTTTTATGTTCCAACAATCAGCACAGTGCCCTGAATTTCACAGGGACTTAATCGTATTGTTAGGTATTGATTATAAAATATCATTTTTTTCTAACCATAACTGATTAGGACTATCATGTCTTGAGTGTTTGTATTAACTATTATTTTATCCACTGAAGACTCAACACATGTTTTGAAGTATTTGTTCTGTCCTATGTACTATTAAGATATGGGGGATATTTAATGACTACAAGGATATGCGTGATACATTCAAAATATTTTAAAATTTAATTTGAACTGACTCCAAAAGGATGACTACTGAAGCGACTTCAGGTGTAGGAAACCAAAGACCTTGGGGAGGGAAGGCAGGGGTCAAAAAAGAGATCCATGGGGCTAATGTGACACATAGAATCTAGAAAGACGAATACTATAGTCAAAGGCCAGATGTTTGCAGAATCCTTACAGAACGTATTAAGGCTTTGGTCTTTATCCTAAGGTCAATGGGTAAACCCTGTAATGATATTAAAGCAGTAAGAACTATCACTCTATATTCTGGGAAATGTATTCTGAATACCCTAAGACAAGAAGTTGAGGAAGAGTCTGACTATATATGGGGTCACTATTGTAAGAACTAATGCTTCCATATGGGGATGACCTATGGCACTTTTCAGGAAAAAACAATCTGAGTCCCATGGAAAGGAAAAACAAGTCAAGAGTTCAGTCAAACAGTAAAAAGTCCCACAATCCACTAAAGCAGTGTAGAAATGTCTGACAGCAGAATTACACTGGCACATGCCAGCAGGGGCAGGGGCAAGCCAACATCCTAGAATTCAACTACTAGCATGTTCTAGCAGGAGCAGGGCAAGCCAACACCCTGAGAGGAAGATGAAGGTTAGTTTTTTACAAGCCAGTATGGGTGCCCAGAAAAAAAGTTTTACCAGCAGGCTTGCTTGTGGCAGGTCACATTGTAAGTACACTTCTGCTCATCAGAATAAGTTCTCCCTACAAATAAAAAATATCAACAAATGGATTCATAAAAACCCTTCCATGTAGTTTTCACCAAATTTAGATGCTGAGTTCTTAAAATACAATTCTGAGTGACACATGACTGCAAACAGGGTTAGTAACCTTGCTAGAAACTGCAAGTCATATTATTTAAATACTTTCTAACAAAGTATTCACATGAATCTTTTACTGTGTAAATATTTGCAATGGGCTACAATAAAAACAAGCAAAGAGAGGAATAAATGTGGACATTTTGGCAACAGAAAGTCAGAAACCATCAAAAAACTGAATTTATGAAAACAGTATGGATTTCATACTGTTTGGTTTCTAGCACCCATATTGTGTGTTTCTTCCTTGACTATTTGTGTTCATTGTCTTGCTTGTTCCTTTACTATTTGCATCGATTGTATTGCTAGTTCCTCAACCATCAGGACAAATGGATAAACTGTTACTCATTGGCAAAAACTAAACTAGGTTTATATAAAGAACCCTAAATCTCAACTGCAGTTTCAAGATGATTCTGGACAATTTCTTACAAATTTGAATACTGAGGAGCAAGGGAAGAAGGCTTGCTCTGCAACATTTGTCCTGGAGAAAAAGTCAAAGCAACTGGATGGACCAGTTGTCACTTTAGCTTTTAACATTTTGGCTTTACGGATAACTTTTATTTGTTAAAGGGTTATTTCTCATATTTCAAGTTTTTAATTTATTTTTATTTATTTATGTCCATCTGTGTATACATGTCAGATGAATGCAGGTGCCCAGAAAGACTTGAAGAGGGTATTATATCCACTGGAACAGGAGTTAAAGGTGAACCACACAATATGGGTGCTAGAAACCAAACTCAGATCCTCTCTAAAACCCATATGTGCTCTTAACCACTGAGCTATATCTCTAGCCTCATACATCAGTTTTTTTATTGGATATTTAATTTATTTACATTTCAGATGTCATCCCCTTTCCCCATTTCCCCTCCCTAGAAAACTCCTATCCCATCCCCCCTCCTCCTTTTTGCTTTTATACCACTTTAATTCCATGCAAGTATTAAGGTCTGTTCTAGGTTGAGGAACTAGCAATACAATAGATGCAAATAGCAAAGGAACAAGCAAGACAATAAACACAAATAGTCAAGGAACAAGCAATTTTTAAAGGATCTTTCTTTGGCATTCAGTTTGTCCTTTTATTCTTTCCTATTAGCAGATACCATTATCAGGCAGTGATCACTTTTTCAATGTGACTAAAATATAGAACCTTGTCACAGTTCACGATCTTAATTTTACAGAAAACCTACAAAACTGTTAATATTTTCCTATCCCTAAAAAAAATTACTACATAGGACTGTGACGACTCATTAAATATGCAAATATTATTAAAATGAGAGTGCCCTTCATAGGTACATAAATAGATGATTGTAAAAGGACGGTTTTAGCAATTTTCAAAGTAGTGACAAACTTTCTGACTTCTTTGTCTCACATCCTGAATATTACTGCCCTTCTATATTTGGAAACACTAGTGAAAGAATAGGAATTTAGAAATGCTAACGTATACCACAGGATATGGAAGCAGACACATACAGTAAACATACAGACGTGAACATCAGGAGCTAAAGACAGCTGGAGATGGCACAGAGAAGAGCAGCAAGAACAGACTGAGTCTCTGAGCTTGTCAGTTGTGGTGGTTTAAATATGCTTGACCCAGGAAGTAACACGATAAGGAGGTGTGGCCTCGTTGGAGGAAGTGTGGCCTTCTTGGAGGAAGTGTGTCACTGTAGGGGGTAGGCTTTTGAGACCCTCCTTGGGGGTGGGCTTTTGAGACCATCTTTGGGGGTGGGCTTTTGAGACCCTCCTTCTAGCAAGATGGGAGACAGTCTGCTCCTGGCTTTCTTTGGATGAAGATGTAGAACTCTCACCTCCTCCATCACGATGCCTGCAGGGTGGCTGACATGTTTCCTACCATAATGATAATGAACTGAACCTCTGAACCTGTAAGCAAACCCCAATTAAACGTTGTTCTTTGTCAGAGATGCCATGGTCATGGTGTCTTTTTATAGCAGTAAAACCCCAACTAAGATAGGGGAGGTGGGTGCCAGTTATTTCAGGAGGTCACTGAAAAATTCCAGGGTTTATGGAACAATCATACAGAGAGAAACCCAGGAAGAAAATAGGTCATTGTTGCCAGAACCTGGGAAAGGAGGAAGGACTCAGTTGTGTGCATGCTGAGCTCATAATACCTGCATTAATATCCCAAGTAATGTGGTAAGTCACTGGTTTTGATGAGGCAAGATCTCAGAGAAATATGAGTCAAAGAAACAGTCCAGGGGTCAGTGACACACAGGGTTGCTTATTTGCATTCATGGCTGTGGGTGAGACCATAGGTGCCGATGAGATGGATCTAAAGGCAGCCGATTAGGTAACATTTCTTCAAGCCACATGCACCTGGCACACGGATTATATTCAATCATGAGTTCTCAGCCAACTGATATTATAACTATTAAGAGAAATGGGAAGAGTGTCAAACTCTCTTTGGTATTTTAGAAATATTGAGGATGACAGGAAAGCGATTGGAATTTTGTGTCTGTCAAATTTTATTCAAAAAGGCCACATGCTCAGTGAAACCCTTGACATTGCTGTGGTCTCTCAGCCTTTTGAATTTAATAATGCTATATTTAGCTATTTTCATAATATTTCATCCAGTGCTCCATTAATCAGTACATTGTATGCTTATTTTATTTCTGCTACTAAACAATAAGCATCTTAAATTGATATCTGTATTTAGGTCTTCATAATAGCTCTCATAATACCTACCACCATTCCTTCTACATTTTATATCTTGGATTAAAAAGAGTCTGTTACACAACCACATACCTTCAAATAAACAATAAACTAAACAGATAATGTCCCCTTTGTTTTGCTTTCTGCTTATCCCAGTGGTTTGCATATAATTGCCGTTGCATAAATGAATTATTGATGGATTAATTCAGAGAATATTTTTCAGTCTTCAGCATGTCATCTTTATTAGCATTCACTGATTGCACATGGTGATGGATTCGGTAAAGATATTTTAATCTTATCATGTCATGCATTTTGCTCATATTTACCGCATACACCTCTTTTATCTTTTAACTTCTCCCACGTCCATAAGGTGTTTTTCTTCTACCTTCATGACGTAGGTACAGACATGCTGTTGTTTATATAAAATTTAGGATCCATCGTGGAGGGAAAAAAGTACTTCTTCCTGTCTTACATATTTTGAGTAATAAAATGATGCCCATTTGTATCCCTTTCCTGAAAGAAATATAATTTCGTTTTGTATGGCTGAATAAAAGTCTACTGTATATTAACATATTTTCCTTACCACTCTTTACCTTGGCTGGCTACGTAACTGCTACTGTGCATAGTGACCACATTATTTTAACAGATTTTATTGTGTCAAGTTGAAAACACACCAAAGGGACACTTCATACACGTATTTTGTTTTTAGCAATACAAAATTAATTATCCAAAAGCATTAACTATCAACATGGACGGAGTAAAATTATTTGCCTTCTTTATTTCTGAAGTCTCATAAAAATAAGATATTGTTCTATAAAATACTTGACTCTCTGAAAATAATTCTATGTCCCAGGAATCCCATAATTCAACACCTTATGGTAATTCTGAAATCATTAATCCCTTTGATTATTTTTCAAAGTAGACATTGGATGTATTTACATATGAATTATCTATGTATATTTCAATATACATAGCTATGTATATTCTAATATGATCATTGTTTAAAGCAATACCTCATAAACATTAATAAAATGTAACAGGCTTGTGGTGGCTTGAACAGGAATGGTTCCCAAAGGCTCATATGTTTGAATGCTCCATCTCTAGTTAACGGACTGTTTAGCAAGGATTAAGAGTTGAGGCCTTGCTAAAGGAGCTGCATCAGTGGAGATGGGCTTTGAGGTTTCAAAAGCTCATGCTAGACCCAGTCACATACTCTCTCTGCCTGCAACTTGCAGATCAGATAGGAGCCCTCAGCTACTTCAGGACCATGCTTGCCTGATGCTATCCGCCTACCATGATGATTGTGGACCAACCCTCAGAAAAGATAAGCAAGGGCCCAGTCAAGTGCTTTTTAAATAAACTTCCTTGGTTGTGATATCTCTTCACAGAAATAGAAGAATAACTAAGACAAGTGACTAAGTACATAGCTTTAATCCAGCATTCAGGAGGCTGAGACAATAGCAGTGTGAGGTTAAGGCAGTCTGCACTACATAGAGAAATTCTCCCACAAAATAAAACAAACAAAAAAATACATTTAAGGACACGTAAATCACATACACTTCTACAAGTAATTTGAAAGTACATAGTTATAATTAACAGTAATACTTAATGCCTGAACATAAAAACATAATGAATATTTAGGCAAAACAACTTGTCTTATGTTTTGATTTTTTTAAGTACCACGTTAAGTATAAGGTGAATATGGTAACTAAGAATAAAAAATTGCTGATGGTATTCTTTATCAAAGCTAAAGAGTAAAAAAAAAATGGTCAAAGCTCTATTTTTTATCTTATAGAAATTTAAAATACAACCAAAGCCTAGGTACATAGTGGAATGATCTTAAAGTCATAAAACTAATTAAGTGAATTAATAATATTTGCCTCTCTGGAGCTTACTGACAGGCCAGTTCATTCCTACCAGAAGCATATTCCTGAGTCAGATATCTTCTCATTTTTAAAGTTTCCCTCATTGTGCTATAAGATCAGAAAACACAAATATGTATCCATTAGTATATAGGCATCCATGAAATTTATATTTTAATAATCACATATGAAAATCCATAATGAAAATAATATGCATAAGTTGTAGCCATAGTCACCAAAGACAAGCCTACTCTAGTAAAATTCAAGAACCTGTAGACTCTATCTATCATGGAGATGGGAAATAATAAACAGTGTCAGAATAACTTCATTAAATATATTTTTAAATTTTGTATTGCATTCATATGTCTATATTATATGCTTGGATGCATGAATGTGTGTGTGTGTGTGTGTGTGTGTGTCTGTGTGTGTATGAGCACACCTGCATGCCAAATTTGTATTTGTGTTGGTCACAGGACAGTTTCTATGAATCAGTTCTCTCTTTCTGCCATGTAGCTTTTAAGGATCTTTAGACACGACAACCGGTGCCATTAGCTGCTGAGCCATCTTTCCAGACTCTGATTTATTTTTCTCAATTCCTGAATTCTTGGTTGACTGGAATGTATTTTGGAATTATATGCTAGTAAAATACTACACACATTTATGAAGCACTTATTATGTACCAGGTACTGTTCTATGGCACACACGTAGGAAGTATATACACATCCACAAGCACACAGATTAGTAACTAAGCCCACTACAAATGACAATTAGACATGTAGGCTTCCTACTCTGCTCTCCTTAAGAGCTTCTATTATAGAACTTCCCCTTCCTTACCAAATGCTGGCTTCTCACAGACCTCAGTCTGGTAGATAGTGAGCTGATAGTATGGCTATGCAGAACAGTTCATTTAGCAAAGCTGGCCAATGTGACTCTTCCACTGGGAAGCAGACAGCCTGAGGTGAGGCTGTCACCCCTGACTGTGCAGAAATAACTGTCCGCCATGGTGATCCCAACAACAGATTAGCTGTATCACTTTTAATTACCTCAGTTCCACTGCAATGAAGAAGAGCCTCTCTCTTTACTCACACAGAAACCATCCAGGCTGACATCTCCTGAATGCCTTAGCAGGGCTCTCCAGCCCCTGGAGATACCCAGTCATGTACAATGAACTGTAATGGATCTAGCTGCTAAACTAAGCCTGATAATCCTAGCCCTTGAGGCTCCCAGTGCTGAAGAGGCACAGAGTAATTCCACTTGGATCCTATTTCAGCATTTGCTGCTGGAGGAAAATCATCTCCAATTACCAACAGTGTGTAACGAGAACCATGTACATTCACCTTGCCATCCCCACCTGTATCCATGGAACAGAAGACAAACATGCACATGTATTATTATTCTTGTTTTAGGCAAAGATCCACCACAGTATAAACAAGTCAATAAATGCCAGGAGGCTGAATCTGGCCAGTGTATGCTAATACTGAGTTAGAGGGATTTAGGCTGACAACTTAAAACAAACAAACAAAAAAATATCTTCATTGCACTTGGTAGATATATTCTGAGGACTATATCTTCTCTGCTTCACTTCCACCATCCAGTCATCAACGCTTCTGTATCCCACCAGTATCTATAAAGCTCTCCCAGACCTGGCTATGACACAGAAGTATAAGGTTACCCGCATGAATTCCCATCACTATTGCCACATAATCTATTGACTCAAAGAAAACCACCTGGATTGACTTAAGGCTTAATAGTATCCATTCATACAGAAGCTGTGGCCTCCCTCCTGAAGGAATTCTCAATTTTTGATGAAAAGTAGAATTACCACGTGAGCCAGAGTCCCCTGACCAGCACGGTCACTCTAAAGATCGGTGGGAAGCCCTGAAATTATCTGATTCAAAACAGAGGAGCGCCACACACTCAGACCTTAGACCCCTATCCTCATCACAAGGATACCTAGATACAAATGCTTCAGGAAACAGCCAGCTGGGTCAGGTCATTGGGTGCTTTTCTGGATAGTCCTATGAATCATTGAAAAAGGCAGCCTTCAGAGCAGATCTTTACTACATTTCTTTCAAGGCTAATTGAAATACTCATTTTTCCCCTGAATTATATTCAAACATATTGGTAGTTTTACAGCTCAAACAATGATTGATGTGTAGAAATATCCCACACTCTGAATGTGAGCCATGCACACCTTTGTTTTGATCATACATGTCAATTGAAAAGGCACTTCTCAGAGAAATATTATTTTCAAATTTTGTGAGCATTTCTGAGCATGTAGGATAGAGGGATTTAGAAACTAGATATACAAAGTCTCTCTGAAGTGTTTTATGAACCATATAAAAACTTCACAAGCTTATATGCGCTTAATGCAATGAAAAGTACTATAAGCTTACAGTTTGATCATATGCCTTGTTTGAATATTTGATAATATATCTTGTTTGAATGTTCTTCTCAATGAAGTCATATTTGTTTAAATGAGATGAGTTTAGTTTTAGACGTTTTTCTTAACTGACACAAAATGAACTGCTTGGTTTTAAAATGAAATTTGGATATACATTTTTATGACGGTTTGAAAGAGCATGGCCCCTTTAGGCTAATAGATTTGAATGCTTGGTCACCAGGGAGTGGCACTATTTGAAAGGATTAGGAGGTGTGGCCTTTTCACTGAGGATTTCAGGTTTTCAAAAGCTCAAGCACAGCCCAGTGGCTCTCTTCCAGCACTGTGGGTGACTTCTCAGTCATCATGCCTGCCTATATGCTGCCATGCTTCCAGTCCTGAAGATAATAGACTAAACCTCTGAGCTGTAAACAAGTCCGAATTCAATGTTTTTCTTTATAAGAATTGTCGTTGTCATGGTGCCTTTTCACAGCAATAGAACAATAACTAAAACACATGCATACAACCATCCAACTTTTACCATATATGGAATGTATTTTCAGACACAGAATCATATTTCAACCATCATCCTATTTTCTAGGGACCTTCGCTGGCCTACCTAAATAATGATCTTTCTGTGGTGACAAATTCCTTAGCATTTTACAGAATTTTATATAGAAAAATCATGCTATGTGCATCAACTTTATGCAGCATCATACACACAATACAGTTATTTTAGGGTTCAACTTCAGTGTTGCATGAACCTTCGTGTCCTTTCGCTGTTAGGTAAGTAGCATGCAATTGCAAGTACATCCAAGTTTAATTGTTTGCTTGTTGATGGATATTTTAAATCCTTTTAGTTTTTAATCTGTTGTAAAAATCCACTCTCCTACACGTTTTCACATTAAGGGAAAAAATATTTAGGATAGATAGTGATGTTTCAGATGTCTAAGAGTTTTAAGAAAATGTTTTACTTTCTAAAGGCAGCAACAGAATGTAAGGATTGTAGTTATTCTGACTTGTTGCTACTATTTAGTATGACCAGCATATGAATTCATCCATTCCTACACATATGTAGAGATATCTTACCTCATTGTGGTTTTTACTTATAATTCCATAAACGTAAATATGTCCTATACAGTTGGATCACTATATTGCTTAGAGGTTATATGTGTTTGTGTCTTTAATTTTGTAATTGGGCTCTGACTTTTTCCATTTCTATGTGTTGAGTTCTTTAAGTAATTTAGAAATATGGCTTTAAAACATTCAGTCACTTTCAACAAAAGTGAGTATGTAAATTTATTGTTTTAATAGGTAATTCTTCTGCTCATATCTACAATTTTTGCTTAATTCGAGTTTATAAATGGTTTTTTTTCTTTTGGGATCTCTTCTATAAATATCACGGTGTAGGTCTTCATTTAATGTCAATTTAATTAACCTTTTTGCATGTGTGAAATATGTCAATGTTATTTTTTGTTTTCTCACTTTTTTGTTTTCCTTTGCTTTTATTTTTGTCTTTTTTCTTTAGTGCTTTTATGAATATATAATACTTATACAAAATAAATTTCATTATGAAAATTTACATATGTACATCCTGTATCTTGGTCATAGTAAGCCCTGTTATCCTCTTGTCCCCTCTCCCATTCCCATTAGTCTTTTCTCTTTCTGACTATGCTTCTTTCTACTTTTCTGAGTGTGTGTGTGTATGCCCACGTGTGTGTGTAAGTGCGTGCGTGTGTCTGTGTGTGTGTGTGTTTGTGTGTGTCCCCAAATATGTTTCACTAAAGTTCTTTATGAAATAGTGGGCAAGTTTGATAGGACCTTACCAGTGGCTATACCATTAAATAAAATATGTCTTATAACTCATCAACACTCAGCATCATATAAGGCCTGCAATAGGAGTGAAGTTCTATAAGCTTCCCAGCTTCTGTCAAAAAGTGGTGGCAGGCACAATTTTGGGTTGCTCTCATGTCAACAATCCCTGCTTCCATGATGAGATCGATAGCACAACAATTATATTATTCCCAGCAGCCAGCATTCCACGCCCCCCTCACCTGACTCTTGCCTTCTTTCTGCACTTTTTTTTTAAAAGACGTTCCATGAATCTAAAAGGAGTGTTATAGATGTCCAATTTATGGCTAAGCATCGAGGAGTCGTTTATTTTCTGTGTTTTGACCATTTAGGCATCTCTGCAGTCACAGCTGACCAGTACAGAAAGAAGCTTTCCTGACCACAACTGACAGCAGCTCTAGTCCATTGCCATAAACATAGTTATTTAGAAGACAATTTTCTGTTTTACTAAATAGACATGATGTGCACCTGTCAAATTGCCATTTCCTTTTCTTTTTCTTTTTTCTTTTTCCATGTAGCCATTCAGTAATCAGGGGCTTCATTTCTCCACTGAATTGCTTTTTTAGTTTACTTGAAAAGGAGACATCCACATGTGTGTTTGACTATCAGCTCAGCAACTATCATGCTTTCTTGGTCGGTGTTTCTACATTCCCAGCATTACCCATTTGCTTCAATGACTTTGACCTTCTGATTCTTACAATCAGGTATTGTTACCCTTTGAAAAACCATTTGGTAAACTATAAATCTTTGCATTTTGGCATGACATTTAGAATCTAGCCATTAATTTTCTGATTGACTTGTTAGTCATTCTAATTTGATCAAAGTACGTGTATTGGTATGAAATGAATTATTTTAATTTTTGAGATTATTTTGTTGTCCAGATTAGTGTCTTGATAAATCTGTCCTGTTCATTGGAAAATACATACATTATTCTGAATTAAATGATCTGTGAAATTCAATTCAATAACTTTGTCTGCAAGCTTATTCAAATCTGCATTTGTACTGATTTTTTAATGTGCTCATTCTATAAATTAACAAATGGGCAATTAAATCCCTTCTGGAACCTGTGGGTTGTACTTTTCCATTTTTGTAGAAGTGGCAAATTTTAGTTCAGACTTTTCATGGCTCAGATATTAGACAAAGATTCGGAAATATTACATTATCTTGATGAATTGATCCCTCTGTCATTATAATATAATCTTTGCCTATAGCAATCTTCTTCACACTGATATCTTTATTCTTGGATTCTTTATTTTATACGTTGTGTTTTTAGATTTGTATTATCTTCCTTTGGGGTAGCAAATCATTACATCTTACTTTTTTGCTTTTGATGATCTTAACTGACAATGACTGCCTTTTAAATTATGTATGTTGTCCTCCTACATTCAATATGAATAATCATATGAATGAACAAACATAATATGTGGCTCTACCCCCATCTTTGTCTCATCCAGGCTTTGTTCCCTTTCCACTCTACTTTTTGATTAATTAGATTTTTACTTTATTCATTTATTTTTACTTATATTCTATATTTTATTTTACTACTTGTGAAGGACTTACTATATATCTGATATATCACTACATACCTTCAGGTGATACATTACATTGTACTTACAAATGGTATAATATTCTTACAGATGATACAATAATTGCATAATTACATAATTTCATTTCTCCATTCCTGGATTTTGCACTACTATAATAGCATATTTTAGTATTATATAAATTATAAACTAAATACTATGCTATTGTTTAGTTTTAAAAGATTCAAATTTCTCTTTAAAATATGTTTATACAATTTTAAATTTCCGACTCTTATTTGATAATATTCTTTATACTCTGAAAGCCATTTATTCATACATTTATTCAATGTGTTCACACACATTAAATATCAACACACCACTACTTTGTTTTGTTACCATCTTCTCTTAGTGCCATATCCATTTCCCTCTCAACCTCTATTTTTGTTGTTATTAATATTTCTAAGTCCAATTACTGTTGCTTATACGCACATGAGTGTGAGGTCAGTGGAATAAGCAACCTATCAGTCATGTCCCCAAAAGAGAGTGATACTCCTTGCCTCAATAGCCATTTATTGCCAATATCTTCTCAACTAGAGGTGATCCTGAGGGCCCTTTCCTCCATCCACACTGGCATTCTGACTAGCTTGATCTTATGCAGGTCATGCACAGGTAACTACAGTTGCTGTGGGTTGATGTGTGCAATAGCCATGCCATAACTATAGGACAGTATTTCACAGCCCTCCTCTCTATCTGCCAGCTATTGTATTCTTTCTACACAGTCCCACAAAGTTCTTTCAGCCTTATAGAGTGGGAAGTTGATATCGATGACTCATGCACAACTAAGCACTCAGTGTTATGTATACTCAGCACCTTGATCGTGATTGTGACACTCTTATAACCATTACCCACCACACAAAGAAGCTTCTCTGACTAAAGCCTACAGCAGCTCACATCTATGGATGTCAACAGAAATATTCAGAAAGCAGTTCCACAAGATGACCCTTTAGCAAAGTAATAATTGTACATCTCTTATAGGGAAAATAATCTCCCATTCATGGGCTTTGGATGATATTTACAGTACATACATGAAATTCTTCCTGTGGATCAAGCCCCATACCCAATCAGAAAGTGGTCTGTTAACTAAATGATCATCATCCCACTATTGTACCAATGGACATATATTGCCTGGCTGGTTGGTATTGTAGCATAAAGAGTCCAGTTCAGCGTACAGCCATTGATCTTTTTATCTCTCAAAACCCTGCACAGTGCTTTCTGGAACAATGTTGGCTAGCCAAAAAAGAGAGAATTTTCTGATCAGTTGGAGATAGATTACTCTATGTTCCACACCAAAAGTGAGTATCACTTAAGCAATTGTATCTTCCTATCTAGTTATAATGGACAACCAAGAGGTATTTTCGTGTTAGTTTTGGTTCCTTTGTAGACTCTCTGACCAATAGCTCATAAGAAAATAAGCTCATGCCTGGCATTAAGACTTTTTACTTAAAAATCCATTTGTAATTCTATGCCTGGGTGATATCATTCAGAATAATTTTTCCAGTTCCAGCCATTTATTTTCTAATGTCATGATCTCATTTTTCTTTATAGCTGAATAATATTCCATCGTGTATATGTATATCATTTTCATTATCCACCTGTCAGTTGATAGATTAATTCTATTTTCTAGCTATTGCAAATTTGGCAGCAATGGACATAGATGTGCAAGTATCTCTAGTATGCTCTAGAGTCCTTTAAGTACATGTCCAGGACTGATGCAGCTGGGACATATGTTAGTTATATATCTATATTTTGAAAAACCTCCAGACTTATTTTCATAGTGGGACGAGTTTACACTCTCACTATCAGTACAAACAGGTTACACCTTTCCCACATTCACAGCAGCGTTTCTTGTCATTTGCATTCTGACCTTGGTGATTCTGACTGGTGTGAACTGGAATCTTAAAGTCATCTTAATTTGCAATTCTCTGAAAGTTCAGGATGTTGAACACTTTTGTAAGTGTGTGCTAGTTATTTTTACTTCTTGGTCTGAGACTTCTCATACTTCATTTCTTAATTGGGTTGCTTAGGATCCTAGATTTGGAAGAGAGGAGAAAGAATGAAAGGCTGAAGTTTACCTACCTGCTTCCCTGGCCAGCATGGCTGGTAGGTTCCCAGGGAATGCTTGCTTAATAAACTTAACTCACATAAATAGATTCACAAACAGAAATTACACAATCTTCTCATTAAACACAAAGAAGGTCTTTGAAATATCAAATATTCCTTCATGATAAAAGTCCTAGGGAATCAAAGGTCTAGGGACACAGTTCAATATAATAAAGTTAATACACAGCAAGCCTATAGCTAACATCATACAAAATGTGAAAAAAAATCTCAAAAAGCATTTCTACTAATATTAGGAACAAGACAAGTATAGCCAGTGTCTCCTTTCCTATTCAATGTTTTGCTTGAACCCTTACAACAATAACACAAGGGAAAGTAGAAAAGTGAAAACAAATGGGTAGGAAAGAAGTTAAAAAATCTTTGTTTGCAGATGATAAATATATATAAAAGACCCTAAAGCCTACAGATGAAAACTTCTACAGCTGATAAATACATTCAGCACAGTAGCAGGTTATAAAATCAACACACAAAAATGAGAAACCTTCTTATATACAAATGATAGACATACACAGAATGAAACCAAAGAAACAATAACATTCACAATAGCATCAAAATATGTAGCTATCTAAGGAGTCAAAGTCTATGCTAGCTAGGTTGATGTCAATTTGACACAAGCTAGAGTTGCCAGGGAGGAAGATTCCTTAATTGAGAAAATATCTCCATAAGATCAGGCTGTATGGAAGTGTATAGGGTTTTTTCTTAATTAGTGATTGATGGAAGAGGGCTTACCCCACTGTGGATAGTGAAACTCCTGGGATGGTGGTCATGAGAGCTATAACAAACCAGGCTAAGCAAACCATGAGGAGCCAGCCGGTAAGCAGCACTCCTCCAGGCCTCTTCATTAGCTCCTGCTTCCATGTTCTTGCCTTGGCTTCTCTCAGTAAGCCTTGAATC
>NW_021604630.1:5166550-5191059 GCF_004785775.1 Grammomys surdaster
CAAAAAAAGAAAGAAAGAAAGAAAGAAAGAAAGAGAGAGAGAGAGAGAGGGAGGGAGGGAGGGAGGGAGGGAGGGAGGGAGGGAGGGAGGAAGGAAGGAAGGAAGGAAGGAAGGAAGGAAGGAAGGAAGGAAGGAAGGAAGGAAGGAAGAAAGGAAGGAAGAAAGAAATTGAAGAAGATATCAGAAGGCAGAAAGATCTTTTATTCTCTCACATATTATTGAAATTAAAATTGTGAAAATGGCAATCCCACCAAAAGGAGTATTCAGTGCAACCCCCATAAAAATTCAGAACAGTATTTCACAAAATTTATTTTAAAAAGTTAAAGTTTACATAAAAATATAAAAGACACAGGATAGGCCAAAGGTCCTTGACAATAAAATATAAAGCTTCCGGGATATCATCATCCTTGACTTCAGTTATACTATGAATTTACCATAATTCCAACCAACATCATACTAGCATAAAAACAAATTTCCATTTATCAGTGGAAAGCATTGGAGGATGTACATATCCTTAATTCTCCTACACTCCTACAGTCATCTGATTTTTAACAAAAAGGCCAGAGATATACATTAAAAAAAATACAGCGTCTTCAACAAATAGTGCTGGTTAAAGTGATTGGCTACCATGTAGAGAAATGAATCTAGCTCCTTACATCAGACACTGATGAAAACCCAGCTCCAAAGCCATCAAAGGCATCAATATAAGACCCATGGCACTTAATCTCATACAACAGAATGTAGGGAATACATTTGAATTTATTGGTACATGAAAGGACTTTGTGAATAAAACTCCAATAGTGCAGGTATTAAAACTGAAATTATTTAATGGGATTTCACAGAACTAAACTCTTCTGAACAGGGAAGGACATGGCCATTTGTGTGAAAAATCTGCTTACAGAATGGGGGAAAATTTTTACAAACTATACATCTGACAAAGGGTTCATATTTAAAGTACACAAAGAATTTAAAAAATTAACACTAGGAAAACAATCCAATTAAATATGGGGCTTGAAACTACAGAGAACTCTTAATTAAAAGATAACATACATGTAGCTGGGATTCTTTTTCAATACATAACATCCTTAGCCATCATGGGAATACAAATTAAAACTACATTGAGATTTTATCTTACCTCAGTCAGACTGGCATGCATAATGCATCATATACATATACATGCATATAGATAGATAGATGATAAGGTATAGATATATAGATATAGATAGAGACAGAGATAGAGATAGACGACAGCAAATAATGACATGGATATGATAAAACAGGGCTCACTTATTCAGTGCTAGTATGAAGACAAACTGTTGTGTAGTCACTATGAATATCAGTGTGAAGGATTCTCAAAAAGCTGTAGACCTACAAAGTGATCCGTCTATACCTTCTTGGAATGGAAATAGCCTAGATGTCTGTCAACTAATGAATAGATAAAGGAAAATATGATGCATTTATGCAATGGAGAGTTATTTAGCTTTTAAGAAAATTGAAATTATGAAATTTGAAGTCAAATGGGTCCAGCAGTATATAACTGTCCTGAGTGAGGTATCTCAGACACGCGTAGACAGACACTGCCTGGTTTCTCTCATTTTTGTATGCTGGCTATAATATAAATCCTTAGATAGATGGGTCATGGGTTTGTTTTTTGAATACTAGTAAAAGCCAGGAAAATAGTCAGGGATGAGAGGTTTTTAAATAAGAGGAAATAAAAATGAACATGGAGAAATAAAGGGGTAAAGAACAGAAGACATAAAATGGGGCAGAGGGCAGAGTAGAGAAAGAAAAACAAAGGGGGGCAATACAACTCAAGAACTTTTGAATAATTCAACTTTCCTCTTTATAAGTGTCCTAATATATAAATATCCACACATATACAAAGCATTACATGGAGTTACTGTCAAATGATGCAGTGTCTTTACTAGACCCCAAAGCTAACCAGCAAGAAGTCCAATGCCTATATTCATTCTCAGATTTATTATTCTGTAGATAATGGCATTCTTTTTTCCTTCTGGATTCTTTTCAGATTCCTTCTTGTCACCAACTTTGTGGTGTTTGATTATGATCGGCCCGGGTGTTTAATTCATTTTTCTTGTGCTTGATACTCATTAGGCTGCTGAGATTGATGGATTGTATAGCTTTAATAAAAGCTTGAAATTTTCATCCATTAGTCTCTTCTCTTTACCCACCCACCCACCAACCTTTCTCTTTCTGAAAGGCTTTAATTATATTTATATTGGGCTCCCTAAAATATTTTCAGAATGAAAAGAGTACCCTAATGCTTTTTCATATCATTCTTTTTTTCTTTGATGCTTCAGGTATATTTTATGTTCTTAATTGAAACAGAATTGTATAACTTCCTCCCAACCTTCCTCCACCCAGCCCCTTCCATCTTCCCTCCCTAAAGCCTATTAGATCCCCCTACTTTCAAGGTGATAACGTTTTCCTTGACTATTGTTGTTAGCTACACACATATGTATTTGAGTCTGTTTTTTGTTGTATGTGCATGGTTTCAGGAATGACTACCCTGAATTGGACAATCACTGAGTGGGCTAATCCCTGGTAGAGGCTAGTTCTCCCTCTCCCACACTTCTCTTACAGCAAATGAAGATCATTGCAGAAAACTACAACTTGACACAGTTAAGAGACCAACAGTACTTCAGGTTTGAGAATTTCTATTACTGCATCTTTAGGAATTTTAATAATTTCTTCGTTGATGTCAAGCTAACCAATAATTCTGTCCTGTATTATTTCCTCTAATGCTTTGAAATTTTCAGTCTTGATATTCAACATGGGATTGGTTTAGTCTTCTATGACACTATTTTTTCTTGGACTTATGCAATATAATTATTATTACTGTTTTAATGTTTGTATTAATTCTGAAATGTACGTGTTCTGGATTTGTTTCAATTGATGTCTCTTTTAATATGATGTCTTTGTCTTACTTTTTGAATGCCTAGCCATGTTTTATTGGAATGTAGCTCTTACTTCCATAATTTTCATATTGCATTTGTTATTATTGTTGTTGTTGTTGTTGTTATTGTTACTAGAACTATGACAATGCTTTGTTCTAGCCACAAATAGTCTATTTGGAATAAATATGATTATTTTGTACTAATTTAAGATTCATAAAATTGGACCAAGGTAGTGTTCAATGTGTTCTATTGTTGAAGGTAGACAGACCCTTTTGCATACTATCCTTACTGCTAGTGTGCATGGAGAGATTTTCCACTCTTGCTACTGAAATGGGCACTATGCCTGTATCTGCCTGCAGCACTACATTATTTTTCTTCATTTCCCATGGGTCTTTTCCAGAGCTGACTTGCTTTAAGGTGCATGCTTCTTACTGTATACTTGAGGAAGTTCTCTGCAACCTTACTTTTCTGTGACAGTTGTGGTTTTAACCTTTCCAGTCTCTGTCCTGTTTCCTAACTTTCTTTATTGTATTAGACTTAAAGGTCTGTCTCCTCAGTTCTGGGATTTCCCCCAGACTTTTCCAGATTTTCTCTTTAGCCTGTAAGCTTTTCCAGTGGAAAGCTGTCTTTTCATAGGTTTTGTTCATTTTTTTTGGTTGTTTAATGCAAGAATCCAAATATGGTTTTTATCACTGTCTTCATTAAACATATAAATATTTACATTTATTTATTTAATTAATTCTTTATATTAAAACATGGGAAGAAACAAACTAGATGTTAAGCACTTTCATAACTATGAACAAGAGCGAGAAATTTTGTGGATAACTTTAATTTTCCAAGTCCTGGTTATACTAAGAATTTTAGAGAGGCCCCAAGGGTAGGTTTACAGACTGAAAACATTCTCCATCTGTAAAATTTCAGGTAGTTTCATCAGGAAGAGTTAACAAACAGATTGGTTGAGTCAGGAGTTAATGTGAACATGTCATCAATATTTTAGGTGATTTCTTCTCTAATTGCTTAAATAGAAAATACATTTGACGTTGGCATGGTTTTATGAAGAAAAGAGGAAACTCTAAAGAACAGTTTCTATTCATTGTCAGTAGCTTCTGTGAGTTCTGGAAACAGGTCTTAGTCAGAGGTTAATGGGTGAACTCTATAAAGAAGAGCGTTTCTTCGGTTTTCATTTCCTACTGAAAAACCACACTGGGAGGCAGAAAATGATGGTAGTAAACAAGACCTTCCCGTGATCAGCTATCCAACAGAAGCCATGGCTATGAATACATATACCCATGGTTGTGAACATGTATTCACCTATATAACTCCCTTTAAATAGCTAAAGAACAGAGCAAGGGTTGGCATAAGAATAAGAGAAGATTCAGTAAAGAAAGCAGGAAAGACAAGATTGCCTGTGTTGTTGCTCCAATTCCTAGCTGTACTTTGGGGAACAATATATCACTGGGAGAGAGAGAGAGAGAGAGAGAGAGAGAATATTAAGCTGAGACCATCGGCTTGCCTGGAGTCTTACAACAATTCTGAATAGTACACGGCTCTGACTAGAAGACAACCTTGGGCCTAGGCTTCATCTTCAACTGCTCAAACAGTGACAGCACACAAACCAAACATTCTTGGCAAACCTGGGCTTCCCTTGGCATCTAGTGATCACAGCTTTGAAAAATAAATGTGCTACTTAGAATTTCTGCAAGAGTAGGAACGAACAAGTCAGAATAGGAACATTAGAATCAATATGCAGCCTTTCAATGGAGGGATTGTCATGTAACAGTATGAATCAAGAATTTCCATGCTATTAGGACCTTACCAAATGTACAGAATAAGGCATTAGAAAACTGATGTAGAGAAAATGATATGTGAGAATTCCTGCAAAGATAATCTTAAGTAGCTGTTTTAAGGAAACAACAACCAAAAAAAAAAAAGAAAGAAAGAAAAGAAAAAAGAAAAAAACAACAACAATCAGGAAATAAAGAGAAACAACTGAATTAATTAATTGATAGTCAATGAATAGGGAGAATGAGGTGGTTCTTAATTCAGAAACCTATGTGCTGGGAAGTACTCTAAGGAAAATGAAAACTGAGAACAAAGGCATATGTGTAGCAGAATATGCACAACAGAACAATCACTGGACTTAAACTACTGCATTTGTGCATGCTGAAGAACACAAAGACAAAGGAATGAAGAGGAATGGGTACTGTATGGGAAGACATTGACAGAGTGCATGCTAAGGTGGTAGAAGTTCCAGGAGAATTGGAAATGCCAATGGTATAGAATGGTTATTCAAAGAAATTCTGCCAGAAAACTTCATGGTTAGACTAAACAACCATCAAGATATAAGAAGGTAAAGGTCAACATCCAAATTTAACCCAACCAAATCTACACCAAGATTTATTGTGATTACTGAAAGGATGAACACAGGGATTCTCAAAACAGACAGAGGAAAAAAAAAAAAAAGGTAACAGCACAAAGGATGTCTCTGCTTCCCTGACAGCACAGTTCTCAACAGAAACAGAAACCATAAAGGCTAGAAGAGTAAAGACAAAGATTTACAGTATTGAAGGTACAGGGTAAGGGAGTCTGACAAACAGACTACTCTACCAAGTATCATTGTCCTTAAGAAATAAAGAGGGGATGCCAATATTCTTAGATGAACAAAAACTGTATTTATCACAACCAGACCTATATTTGACCAATGCTAAATGGAGCTCTTCACATTAATGAAAGAGACAGACGAGTAACAAGAAGACATCAAACATCAAATATCTTGAGAGAGCTATTATTTTATTCATCCCATCATACACTGCAAGAGTTTTCTTGTCATTTGATCTGTTTGGATTAGTCTTGTTTGAAAATTATTGTTTCCTCAAGACAACAATGACTAAAACTACCCTGTGTGTTTAGGACCGATGTTAAGAAAAGATTTCCCATGCAAAGAAATACAGACTCATTGTAATTACTGGTTACAAAATAAATATGGCAGCAGAGAAGCTGTGTGTATAAAAGAACAATGCAACTGTAACCTCATAAAAAACCTTTCATTCTGAAGAACACACTAACCAAAAGATTGGAGAACAGGAAACATATGTTCAGAAATGACAGTAAAAATGAACACTTTACAATGTTTGAGGTGTGACATTTAACAACCTGACACCATTCATTCATTAGGCAAAGAATACGTAACACAATTAACTTCATAATTAAATCTAACATTACAGCCCTTTCATATATTTTAGTGTGTTTTATTATGACAGGTGGCAAACATACAGAAACTGGAATGTTACAATATTGTTGTAGCCATCTCTTAGTTTGTAGTATATTACAGATGAAACATGTTTCTTTGCTATTTTAAACTAAATACAAGAGTAAGGTAGGAGCACCTCTGAATATTTCTCTTAATCTGTACTCTTCTCACCAAGGAAAGAAGCTTCAGAAATGATTTTGAGTAGATGTTAGTGCTCATTTATGGAATTCAAGTTTGCTTTTAACTTATGAAAATAACATCAATATGCAGGGGTGTGGACCATTGTTCCACACAGCTATTCTTTTTCATTAAAATATATCCTGTATGGTAGTTTAATTAGATTCTATTCAAAAGCCCAAATAGCCTTTGGACATTTTACCTTTAAAGAGAGAAGATAAACAAAACTAATGTTTAGTGCATATTAGTGACCCAACTAAGTCCCATAGTTAACTTGCTTAGTCCTAAAAATTTTTTATTTAAGATTTTCTATTTAATTTCTTTTTATTTCTTTCCTATTCAATCTTCAATGTACATTTGTGGAACTTGCCACATTTCTTTTATTTGTATATGTTAGTTACACATAGTGAATTTGATCATGACATCTTCATACAAGTGTTTAATGTATTTTGCATATTTATCTTCTGTTATTCTTTCTGGTCCTACACAGTCTGTCATATCTATTCATCTCCTCAATTCTGACAACCCTTGGCAATGACATTTATGACCCTATAAAATGCACAATCCTTATTTCATAAAATACAAAAAGCAGCCATGAAAATTAAGGAAATTAAAGAAAAATCATTCACAGGATTACAAAAAATGTCAAGCCATTAGGTTGGTCAGTAGTTATAAAACAGAACTATTCACACACAAATATGTGAACTTAGGGAAGTACAAGTAACAAGCAGAGGTTAGAAAATTTAAATATGTATTTAAGTATAGTCTAAATACATATATGATATATGTATTGAGATTATAATATGATTATATCATTTCTCAATTCTCTTTCCTTCCATCAAGCCCTCCCATGTACCCCTTCTTGCTATTTTTCAAATTCAGGGCATCTTTATACTTCCTTTGTTGTCACATTTGTGTGTGTGTGTGTGTGTGTGTGTGTGCGTGTGTGTGTCCCTAAGTACATGAATACAACCTACTCAGTCTTTACGATATTATTTATACCTACAAGTTTTTAGGGCTGTCCATTTGGTATTGCGCTCTTCCCTGGAGAAGGCTATTTCTCCCCCTCCCAGCATCCCTTAGAAACCTGTAGTCCTTTAGGTTGGGTTGAGGCCTCATGAGCTTTCTTTTCCCTGTCCACATTAGCATGGACATTGAAGTAGTCCTTCTCTGTGTCATGCTTAGTCAGTCATGTTGGCAATATTTTATGGAGGAAGCTCCTGGCATTATTGAAAGCCACAATCTCACAGAAAACTCCCTCTTCGTCTGGCTCTTAACAATCTTTTCACCTCTTTTAAAATTATTCCTGAGCCTTAACTTCAGGAATTGTAGTGTAGATGCTTCCATTGGGATTGGGCTCAACAACTCTGTATTTTCATTGATTGTGATTTTCTGTAATGGTCTCGGTCTGTTGCAAAGAAAAGTTTTCTAGTTCACAGGTAGGGACTGCACTTATTTGCAGATATAAGGATGAATATTTTGCTGTTTCAGTAAAGTCCTGGTTGTAGGTAGTAGGCTGACTTCACTAGCCCTGTGTAGTTCTATATATTTCTAGTATCAGGCATGATTCCCTTCTTATTGAACTGGTCTTAAGTCCAGTGATGGTTTGTATATTCTCAGACCAGGGAGTAGCATTATTAGAATGTGTGGCCCTGTTGTAGTAGGTGTGGTCTTGTTGGAGTAGGTGTGTCATTGTGGATGTAGGCTTTAAGATTCTCATCCTAGCTGCCTGAAAGTCAGTCTTCCACTAGCAGCCTTCAGATGAAGATGTAAAACTCTCAGCTCTGCCTGCACTATGCCTGCCTAGATGCTGCCATGCTCCCACCATGATGATAATGGAGTGAACCTCTGAACCTCTGAGCTTGCCTCAATTAAATGTTTTCTTGGCCATGACATTTGTGGCCCTATAAAATACACAATACTTATTTCATGCAAATAGAAAAATCAGCCATGAAAATTAAGAAAAAATTATTCACATGATTACAAAACAAAATGGCAAGCAATTAGGTTGGGCAGTAGTTTTAAAATAGAACTATTCACACACAAATATGTGAACTTATAGTAGTTCAAGTAAACAACAGGTCACAATGTCTGTTTACAGCAGTAAAACCCTAACTAAGACAGAAGTTGGTAACAGAGACTGGGGTATGGCTGTGATAGGCCTGACCATGCTTTTGTTTGGAAGAATGTGGATTTGGGGATTTTATATTTGGAAAGCAGTGGAATGCTTTAAATGGAATTTAATGGTCCATCCTAGTGGGAATATGGAAGACTTTGTTACTGAGAGTGATTTGAATTGAGTGGACCTGGGCAAGAGGTTTCAGTGGAGAAATTCAATATATGGAGTAGAAACTGTTTTTGTGGTATTATGAAGAACATAGCTACTTTTTGCCCTTAAGAGTCTTCCTGAGGATAAGGTGAAGAGACTGAGATTAATTGCATTGACAAAGGAAGTCTCAGAAATGCCCATAATAGAGTTTGGTCTCTGGTGAGGCTCATGAAGAACATTTTAAGCAAGCATAGCAAGCCAAGAAAGGAAAAAAAATAGAAAATGTATGGTTAATGGAACACCAGGAATTGAAGTCAAACTGAATCCTGTGTTCAATAATATTAAATTGAATAAAGGCAGTAGTGACCTTGGGGCAAGATTCCATCCAGCTAAAGTTAGGTCCAGGCATGGCAGTATACACCTTTAATCCAAGGAAGAAAAGACAAGCAGAGATCTCTGGGATCAAGGCCAGCCTAACACAGTGCAAGTTCTAGGTGAAGAAAAACTTAAATCCAGGCTTAGTGATCCACACCTTTAATCCCAGTGCTAAGGAGACAGGCTTCGAGATCTGTTAGTTCAAAGTCAGTCTACAAGTTTCAGGACAGCCAAACTTGAAGTGAAGGAGTTGGAAAATACAAAACTAGTGATAATATAATAGAATAATAAAATATGATCCAGCCCCAGCAAGCAGCAGAACTCAGCAGCTTTGGCCATGTGGCTCTGGCTTTAGAGTCCAGACTAGAAGAAACTACTGGGACAATTGATGCCAGTTAAATGGTGCTAAGAAATTATTGGTGATTAAGAGGCCAGCATCACTGAGGTGAGATCTTCTGGGAAGTGTTTTCTGAGAGCACAAGAAGCTGTGTTCCAGAGATAGCCAAGGTTGTACCTAGCCTTGCAGCTGTACTTGGTAATGTGCAAGAGTCACCCAGATAGTACTGCTGAAGGCTTGAAGGGGTCATGAAGAGCAGCTGAAACTTAGCACAGTGAGAGGCCATGGAAAGCCATTGGTGAATGTGCAGCCTCAGTTGCAGTTGATGGCTCAGGATTAAAGGGGTCATGCAAAGGAGTTGAGGCTTGGCACCCTGAAGAGAGCTTTTGAGAGGCTATTGGTGAAGCTTAGTTGCAGCAGAAGACCCAAGTGTATTTGGAGATGCCAGTCCCCTAGGATGATCACTAAGAACAGCAGCATCTGTTGAGTGGGTCAGCGTGAGCTTAGAGTGCTACAGAGGACAGAGCTGGAGAACTGAAACCAGCTCTCTGGAGGAGCCCAGATCATGTGTGGATCCCAGACAGTGAAACAAGAAGCTGTAACATTGACGTTGCCTTGGAGACCCCAAGATACTTTAAATTCTACAGCCATGGGCTATCTTCTGAGGAAATCTGCTAACAAGGAGTGGATCCAGCCCAGGAGAAAGAAGTTTGTTGCAGTCAACAAACATGAAAAAGGAGTTGGAGATCTGAAGATCGCTTTGGTATAGGACATGGAGAGTTAGGAGTTAGGAGTTTACCAAGCTGATTTCCTGTCTTGCTTTGGGGATTACAGTGATATGATTAGATGAATCTCAGAATAGACTTTGAACTTTGGACTTTTAAATCTGTTGAGACTTTTATAGACTATGAAGACTTTAGAAGTTGCACTTAATGTATTTTGCATTATGCTATGTTTAGCTATGGCCTCATAGATTCATGTATTTGAACAAGCCTATGGGGGCCATGGAGTAGAATTTGATGATTGATACATGCACAGCCCAGGGAATATCACTAACAGAAGGTATGGCCCTGTTGGAATAGGTTTGGCCTTATTAGAATAGGTGTGTCACTGTGAATGTAGGCATTAAGACCCTCATCCTAGCTGCCTGAAAGTCAGTGTTCTACTAGCAGCCTTCAGATGAAGATGTAGAACTCTCAGCACTGCCTGTACCATACCTGCCTAGATGCTGCCATGCTCCCATCTTGATGATAATGGACTGAAACTCTGAACCTGTAAGCCAGCCCCAATTAAATGCTGTCCTTTATAAGATTTGCCTTCATCATGATGTCTGTTCACAACAGTAAAACCCTAAGCAAGTCCAATAGAGAGCTGATGATTACCACAAACATGTGTGACATTCCTGTGTCCTTTGTGTTATCATGTTATGCTGATTGTTTTATAGTTCATAGGCATCATGGCTGGGATGGACTGTTGGTTGTTTTTCTCCGGAAGCTTTGTGGTGCCTTCTGGTACCATAAATGCTAGTCCTCAGAGAGAAAGCCTTCAGGTCCTTTCCAATTCAGGGGCCTCTAAGCCCTGCATTTTTCAGCAATAGAGACTTACCTTCAATCTGGGGGGAGGGCAAACAAAAAGCAATGGTAATAGCCTATAATATTTTGGGAATTGCTTTAACAACCCTGACCAACAACTCAAGAGAGGACTTCTCATGCCTGGTGAATGTGTTCCTATTGCTGTTATTTGCTTTGTTTTGTTTTTAAATTGTTTTTGCCTCTTAGAGAATTGTCAGCCCAGATAGAAAATTTTTATTTAAATTTTAACTTTAGGGAACATTTACCCCTAGTGAATGAGTCAAATGTTTATTTCTTTGTTTAATCATGATTAAAGTTTACATAGTTATTTTGTCTGTTCTGGCAGCCATTTCATTCTGAATTATTCTGATATTCTTAAAAGTTTAGTGGATGGATAGTTCTTAAGTTTTTTCTGAAAAATCAAGAAAGAGCTGAAGGACGTTCCATGAAAAATTTTAAAACCTGAAAGCTTTTACTTTCTATTCAAGGTCTCTGAACTTGGTTCTTTGTCAATGATTTCCTTGCCAAAGAAGCACAAATATCTACTGTGATTAAAAGTATTTCAGAGGTGAGAAAGTAAGAGACTTGGCTTAGGATGTGCAGATAGACAAAGCAGGATAACTTAATACCTGTGTTCAAATACCCACTTTTTAACTAGATGGAGGAGGGGAGAGAGCTTCTTCTACAAACCCTGAGATGGTCTGAAAACAGCCCAAGCAGCTATCACCAAAGCTTTCCCCATTGTTTTGTCAGTTGAATTTTAGAAGAAAAATGATTGTGATCTTCCTTCATACTCATAAAATTTTATATATGGGATATTTCAGTGCATACAATCATAAATGAATTATACTTTGGCATAAGTGGCAAAGCTTCTGTTTGACAAGTGATTTGATATAAGTCAAGACTTTGTAATCCAATAGTTTTAGTCTAAGAGAAAATGGTCAAAAGTAAAGGATTGACAATGGCACTTTCTAAAATCTCAGTCAAAACCATTTAATTCTCCAAATGCCACATGATATTTTTAAAGTTACCGTTCTCTGGTTCACTGTCACATCTACAACTGACATCAGTAGTATTCATATCTCCTTGACTCTTCAACCACTTTGGCTCCTGTGTTCTTCTTTTCCTTCTCACCTATCTAAATCTGAAGGTCTTTCATGGTGTTTTATCCATCTACAGTTTCAACATTTTTCTATAGGGTATTCCAGACTTATACCTTAGGGCAAAAATATTCATCCACTGAGACAGTAAAGCTGTGGTTGGCTCACAGTTGAATCTTTTCCTTTGGAATTGCACTTCCACTTAAGAGCTGATTTGTTCACAGTTGTACTCCTGCTCCAGAAGAAGCTTACATCCAATGACTAGTGGTACTACCATTCAACAGTCCAACCAATTATCAACTGATAAGGAGATCTTTGCAGACCCATGCTAGCTTTGTGCTCCTAGTAAGATGTTAGAGAACTGTGTTGTCATTGCATGACATTTCTCCTTTCTTCCAGCCTCATCCTTCTAGCTTCAATACATAGATTTATTTCCCAGATTGTTGTCCTATGAAATGCCTGCATGCATGCACATGTGCACACACACATACACACATGTATACTCATGGTTACACATGCACACATACATCAGAATTCAGAAGAAAGAATGAGCCCTAAGAACATAGCCTGTGGAGTTATGCGCAAGGAAAATTCTAAAGTCATAATTTAGTGTCATACTATATGTCTCCAAGCTGGAAATGAGAACAAGACTACTAGTGGGCTTCAGAGTTACAACTCTGGCAGGTAACAATAGTATTGTTTCAAAACTCCTACTCTTAAGAAACTGAGAAAGATTATCTATGAAAGAGAGTATACCAGCAGTCATGGAAAGACATGGGAAAATACAAACTATTAAAAATGTAGGATTTGATGCTACAGATGTTTAAATAGAAAGATAATAGAAGGCCCCGCCTGATTAATTATCAGTTTAAGGAAAATGATGGAAAGCTTCCTTGGCCACTTGCAAAGTCTTTAATATAAAGCTGCTAGAATTCAAAGAGAGCTGGTTATCAGGCCCAGGACTTCAAAGGCAGTGATGGACAATATAAAGAAGAAATCTCAAAATGTGGAGAGTCTGCCACACCAAGATTAGCAGCTTGAAAGCTAAGTAATGCAATTTTGAGATCTTGATAACACATAGGACTTTGAAATTTTGGAACATTCAGATTTTCCATAACATTGTGGTTTATTCGAGTAGCCTTAGCATCTCTGCCAAGAGTTGTTCTTCCCGTTTCACTTGGGAAGAATCAACTTTCAGGCTAATCAAGATTGTCGGCAGAATCTATTTCTTGTAAATGTGGAAGGCAGCGGCTTGTTTATTTTTCGTAATTAGCTACATACTGCTCTTCACTATGAAAGGACATCTATGTGACCATAAATGGTCCTCATTATGGAAGCTTGGCCTCCTAAGACAATCAATAATTTCCCACGTGCACTCTCTGCTGGACCAGGGAGTACATAAAATAGAGGGAGGAGTATCACAAGTGACTGACTGCGAGTCCAATCCCTCAAGGAGTGTATCTGGGAAACTTAACTAATACAGTCTATTCCCATCTCCGATGTTTTCCTTCCAACAGCAAATCTTACTATTTTAAAATTCATGATCCCAAAGCTTACTGCCTTGATGTGCTTGCTCATTTCATGCTCGCATGTTATACTTTACATTTCCTTCTTGTTTTCCAACACACTCCTCTTCATTCTCACTTTCATTCAAGAACCTTAATGAGCAAAAACAAGCATCAAGAACAGAACTTCTACATAATCCCACCACCTCACCTAGGCACCAGCCTGTTTTGGTGCCCATTGGAATGTATAGCATTTGCACCCTTGAAAAAGCTATTTCCTACACAAATGAAATCATATCATAAGCCTTGATTCCTCAAGGACCTAACAAAACATTCTGCTTCACTTCCATGCATGATACCTTTTGTTTGGTACTAGATTTTCTCCATTCACATACACACATGATGTTCTTTGCTTTCTTGTCCCTCTTTGCATCATGTTATTAGCCAGTCACTGCTTTGCTTTCTACTCCTAAGAAAAGATTCCCTTTCAAAATGATGGTTTCTACAGCAGCATGATGAAGGCCAATGTGGGGACCTAAAAAGGATAGAGAGGAGAGAAAAGAGGAAGGCATTCAGAAAACTCTTCTATGGCTCTTTGGTTCTCTGTATTTAGTCCTCATTTCTTCCCTTTATATTTTTTCTTACATCCACTAAAATAAGGCTACTGCCTTCTCTGTGCCACAGAAATTATCATTTGGGAAGTAAACACTGTCTACCTTGTTACTAAATTCAACAGAAAGTTGTAGTCCTAACTGGCCACAACCCTGTGTAGAGAAGAGTCATCTTCTCCTTCTTGATGCATTTTATTCAACTTACTTCCAAGACTTAATATTGTATTAGCTAAGGATTATATCCTACTCTAAAGGAATAGTAGTTACACCATGAATACACACACACACACACACACACACACACACACACACACACACATATATATATATGTTTATATAAAGGGGGAATTTATCTGGATAGCTGAACAATGGCCATATCATACTGGAGAGACCAAGAATCCAGTAGGGGTTCTGTCTATAGAGATAGATGTCTCAGCACTTCCAATCTGAAGTTCCAGAGACCTCCTGGAGAGTTTTTGTCATTTAGTCTATATTGAAAGGCTGAAGAAGCCTGTTCTAATACGAATGAAGGAGAGCAATAGCAATTGGATATAGAACTTGCCAGAAAGAGGGAAAACAAGGAGATAAAAAGCAAACTTCCTCACTTTTAATCTGTTATGCCACACTTAAAACTAGTCTTCCTGCTTCATATAACCTGAGCAAGGCAGTCAGCCCTTCACGGTAGTGTTTGACCACTTGCATTTTAGTTGATTTCAGATGCAGTCAAGTATGAAGATCAAGATTAGCCGTGACATATATGGTTACAGATGTCCTTTTCAATAATACCATCTCCAGCTCTTCTATCCATATCCTGTCATATTTGCTGTGTTTCAACTCCAGGGTTTCTCTACTCTGATGAGGCTTCTTTTCCATTGTAAATCCACACTGCCATGGGCTCCCAAAATGACATAAATGTTAATGGCTGTTGAATCCACAACCTTCCTCTGAGTCACAGACCTGAACATAAAACTGTGTTCGCAACATCTTTAGATTTTGTTTATACAATATTATTTTTGAGTAGGAGTTTTATTTAGTATGAGAATTTCTTATATGTGCACAATTTGCTGGATTGTATTCACCCTATTTGCCTTCTACAACTCCCACAGATTTTCTGACAACATATCCCCTCCCTGACTTCATGCCATCTTCATTTATATTGCTTACTCTAGTTAGTACTGTCTATGTGTACATGAGTATAGAGCCATCCACTGTCATATGGGCAGCCTGCTATGGTCCACAGCATCCCCCATCCTCAAAAATGACCCTTCTCCCTTCCAGGGGCCATCGACTTTGAATAGCTCCTTAGTTGAGAATGGGGATTCATGAGCCCTTCCCACATCCATATTGGAATATTGGCTGACTTGATCTTGTGCTGGTGAGCATAGCTAACGGGATTTTAATAAATGAGTGAGTAAGTGAATTAGTAGCTTATCAAAAATAAAATCTTCAGCCTCTTGAGTCACAAATCAGAAAGGGCAATGGGGAAGGAGTTGAGAAGAATTGAGTGGATCAATAAGCATGCTGAAGGAAACAGGAAACAAAGAAAAAGACAATGGAAACTGGCCCTGTACCTGAAAAAGCAATGCAGGAGTCAGATGCCAGAACATTAAATGTTGTCTATTAGATCAAGCAACTCAACAGAAGTTGTGACCTTCAGGAAAAGAAAGCTGCCACTCAGAAGCAGCCTGTAGGAAAAGACATTCCAATGATCAGCCTCCTCTTGAACTTATGTCTCTTGCTGACATTTCTACTGGCCAAGACCAACTACAAGTCAGAATCAATGAAGCATTCCAGACAGCCCCTCACAGCCAGAAGTCAAGCATAAGGCAAGAGAGGGAGTAGTGGGTACATCAGCTTTGTTCTTTGCCAGAGCTTCTTATGGAGTGATAAGATTAAAAGACCTGTTCTAACATCAGTGTACTTGCTGTAGAAGATAAATTCCCTTTGTGCTAGAAACTGTGTGTCTATAACTTCCATTTCCCTTTGTCTTTTTAGCACTTATTTCTTGCCTTTTAAAAATAGAAATATTCACTCTTTGGAAGGTTCAGATATATATAATTTTTTTTATACTTTGAATCGCTATAGTTCAGATTGTTTTCCTCAAATCAAATGCTAACCTTTAAGAGAATGTCTAAAGGCTACATTCTTTGGCCTGTTCTATTTAGGTGACTAGAAGGAATAGCATTGAAATTTGCTAAAGGCGTCTTTGGAAATTTTTTGAAATGAGTCTTTTCTTTTTTTTTTTTTTAAACAAATGGAAGCAGAGTTAAATCAAAGGAGCTGAAGCAACATCCCCTGCTGTGGAAAGATAAAACTCAGCTCTGGTTAAAAATAGCATCCATAACTGCTGATGAGACGGAAGCACATCTGGTAGAGAGAATGTATTTATCAGGTGACACTCTGGAGAAGGTGCCTGAAGCATTTATGACACCGTGACAGTGCCAGCATGGTGATGCTCCTAAGAATCTAAAATGAAGAACTGAGAGAGCACACTGCTTCTAATGTTTAGGGCGAAGTGTGAATGGACAGAACGGCTGTGTATCCTCTAAGGATGGGACTTTCTGCTTCTGCAAGGGGTTTGCTCTTCCTTCCTTGTGACTTTTCTTTTAAAGGTAGAGATGCCAAGAGCACAAAGCTATACGACAGGAAATGTTTCAGTGAAACCCTTTGATATGTATGTTAGCCAGACGATCAAACTAAAGGGGACTTTAAATAAAAAGCAAACAAAAGGAACATGTAATAATTGGATCAACAATGAGCCTCGACAAAAAGAATCAGTCATTGCAACGATCCAATTCTCAAGGTGCAAATGTGAGCTCTAAAAACCCAGGGGGGTTCAGGGGAAGTACAGATATCTTTCAGAACAGGGTATCGGCTGGGTGAAGGTTCAGGGGACAGGTCACTGTGACTCTGCCTACGATTCAGTTGTCCTTATCTAAGTTGGTACTACTCGCTAAGACTACCTATTTACAAGGTTTATGACTACTCAGGCTTGTAAATTTCCACAAAAGCTGCCTGTTTACAATAGCTTATAGCCATCTGTTTCAGTGTTTTTTCACAGAGACCCAAGACTTTGTATTAGTATGCATGTATGTCAGGCCTATTGCTGATTTTAGGCCTATGGCTGATTTTAGGCTTTCAGTGTATAAGCAGGGCTGCCCCTGACATCTCCTCCCTTCACCATAGTCTGCTTTTTTGTGTTCATAACTCCTGTGTGACTAAGTAAAAATTACGATTTGATTTAAAAATAAAAAAGAAGGAAAAAAAGAAGAAGAAAAAAGTTAATAACTGTCAATAACAGCTCAACTAGGGATAGGAGCTTGTGAACTCCTTCTCTTCTTGTACTGGAAAATTGACTGGCTTGATTTTTCACAGGTCTTAAGCAGGGATCCACAGCTGCTATTCATGAGTGAAGGTTCCATCATGTATTAAAGACACTGTTTACCTCAAACAACAACAACAACAACACCAACAACAACAAAACCCCAGGGGGATGTCATGATAGACTTGGGTAATAAGTCTAGAATATTGTGTAATTTAAGAGTATTGAATGAAGGTAGTTATGTTTCTGTTCCTTGGCATGTATCACTATGGGAAATTCCTATCTTAGTCATATTTGCAATTACTCAGTTTGTACATAGAGTAACATACAGAAGTTCCAGGGACAGGACCACATTTTCTTCAGAAGCTGTAGTGTGACCACAAGGATAAAGAACAATTTAAAAATTATAAGCAGCCAGGTGTGATGGCGCATGCCTTTAAAAGCCCAGCACACATGAGGCAGAGAAAGGTGGATTTCTGTGAGTTGGAGGCCAGTTTGGTCTACAAAGAGTTCCAGAATAGCCAGGGCTGTTATACAGAGAATCCTGTCTCAAACAAAACAAAACAAAACAAAACAAACCATCATAAACTGTTCTGGATAACAAGAACAAAAAAAATCACAGGAGATAGATTATTTATCCCCAGGACTTCTCTTAAAGACAAGGCAAGGACAGTAGTATAACACTTCCTTAAGGACTGGCAAACCTGAGGAGGAAAGGGGACCCCAGCAAGAGCCCTGCATATCAAAGCCTATTTGGTTTTTACAAAAGAGCCAATGCAACTTAACAGAAAAGGAAAGTCTCTTCAGCAAATGATCCTGAAGAAATTTCATGTAGAGAAAGGAAAATTCCTGTTTCATATTCTGTACTATAATCTATTGAACCAAATCCTGGACCTAGACATAATAGCCACCACTTTAAAGTTCAGACTGAAGAGATGGTTCAATGGTAAAGAGCGCTTGATATGTAATCATGAGGTCAAGTTTTTAAATCTCAGAACCCCTGTAACTAGTTGGGCATCCTGTGCATGCCCACCTGTAACCCAAGATCCAAGTGGGTGAAGCGAAAAAGAATGTTGCTGATGCTGAGAAAATGTAATTCCCAGATTCAGAAAAAGACTATGCCATGAAGTAATAGGTAGAGAAAAATTGCAAACTACACACAATAATTGTACACACATTATTTAGATAGATAAATAGGTAGATATATTAAATAAATAAATACATACATAAATACATAAATAGAAATCTAAGTGCCTCACATATGATAAATGGAAAGATCATCATGGTAATTTGGACTATAAATTAAAAGAATAAACTTATATTCATCAGAAATGTATAATTATCATAGAAAGCTACCATTTTAAAAAAGAAATAATCAGGCCACTGACCAAGAGAAGATATTAGCAAAATAAATACTTGACACCTGAGACATACACAGAACTGCAACCTAACAAGAAGACAAACACCCTAATTAAAAGTCTGGCCTCAGTGGGAGAGGAAGCACCTAGCCTGTCAGAAACTTGAAGTGCCAGGGTGAATGGAAACCCAGGGGTCTCCCACCAGTCCAGAGGAGAAAGGGAGGGGGACACTGAGCCAGATATAAAGTGAATAGGTAAAAATAAAATAAAATAAAATTTAAAAAAATGACTTGAGTCCATCTTTTACAGGGAAGACATAGAAATGGGTGAGAAAGCATAGGAAATGCTCTCCTGCTCCATTAGTCATCAGAGAGAAGAAAATTGAAACCTCAAAGGCATAGTACCATCCACCCACCAAGCAAGCTAAAAATTACACTTATTGAAAACACCAAATGTCGATAAGAATGTAGAAAACTTGGGACTCACATATATCATTGGTGAGACTCCAAAATGATGCAATTACTCTGGGGAAATCCTGGCAAGTGGCTTACACACCTAAACATCCACCCACAGTATGACATTCATTTTACTTCTGGGCATTTAGCAAAGACAAAAATGAAAATAAAATGCACACTCAAAAAAAGATGTGAATAGATTTTTTGTTTCAGTGCTGGAACTAAAACAAAGCAGGGTCATGCTCTCTATTCTTGATTCTTATCATCAGCCTCTAAGAAAACACAGGCTGTATTTGTGCTTCTAATAACCTTGATGGGCAAATCCCGTGTCTGTCTGCAGGTGAATAGAGAAGATAAAACTGATACAGTAAGGCATGGTAACTGTGCTCCTAGATACCAATCATCCATTTTACCCTGTTCCTGTGTGCACATGACTAAGACTCAAGTAAATAATTTTTTAAAACTACACCACTATCTAAGAGACACATAAAGGAAGGTATTTGTCTAACTTACTGCTTCCAACATTCTTATTCAATTAAAAAAATTCAATTAAGCTATTGGTGGAAATAATAGTCTGAAAACTAAAGGAAAATATTTTTAATTACAAAATAAAAATCAAAGAAATTGCATTATTAAAATATGCATGAAGCATACACAAGATTGTGTTCCAGCCCTAGATCCATAAATAGATCAAATAAATAGATGAATAAATAAATAAATAAATAAATAAATAAGACAAAAAGCAAGTAAAACACACATATACAAAGAATATACCATATTCACTAATGCTTTTGGCTTATGATGAAATTGCATTCTCCAAGCACATCATAGGCCAAAATACAGTGAATGAGGTTAACTCAAAACATCCCTATCATTGTAGTCCATGGGATGTCTGTCCTGGGGATCACGTGGCCAACTGCTATCTCTGGCTCAGTATGGCCCAACATCCAGAAAGTACTAGACAAGTACTAGACAAGTACTAGACAAGTACTAGAGTCACTAGACAAGAAAAGATTAAAATTTAAAATTCATTTTATACTGAACATTATCTTCACAGCATTCTAAAAATAATAGTAAGTCAGTGTTGACAACACCACCTTGTGCATAAGGGCCCTCCATTGCAGGTATGGTTATCTGAATTTGATCTCTGTAACCACATAAAGATAAATTAAAACTGAGCTGACCCAACAAAGATACCCCTTAACTTCTGTACGTACCCAGCATATGATGAATACGCACTTACTTAACAAACATCATGGACACACATAATAATAATAAGGTATTTGAAAATTGAAAGAAAATTGTAAATCATAAGACCCAATTATACCATTCTTTGGCATATACCAAAAAGACTTGATATCCTACTACAAATAGACTTATTCAGCCATGTTTAATCCTGTCCTAGTTACAATAGCTAGGAATATAACAAACATAGATGTCTATCAGCTAGCAACTAATGATGAAAACATAGTCCACATACATAAGTGAATTGTAATCAGCTATAAAGGAAATGAAATCGTAAAATATATAGAAAATGAATGGAATTGGAGAATATGATACTGTGTGAGGAAACCCATGCCCAGAAAGGCAAAAGTAAAACCTTTTCCCTCATATAAGGACCCTAAATTTGCATGTTCAACTTGTAGCCCTACAGAGTCCAGGGAGCTAGGAAGGATGCCTTAAAGGAAGAAGGATATTGTGAAAGAAGGGATGAAGTGATACTGGGGATGGTAGGTCTAAGTAGAGATGGGATGGTGGTATAAGAGAAGCAAGGGGCCCATGGGGCAGTTTACTCAAAACATGTATATAAAGGTTGAAAGAAAATCTTCATTTTGTAAGCTATTTTAAAATATGAGGCCCAGATATCCCCTGCTGTGAAAAATATGAATTTTAAAAAGAAGTTAAAAGAGGCTGTGCAGGCCCCAAAGCCTCCAAAGCATCATAGGCTCTTACCATTCCTCTTGGTTGCCCATCAGAATTAGACAGTAGGACTTTGTTGACCAAAGTACAATACACCTTAGTTATTAGATACAAAGAAATCAAGCTGGAACTGAGCTGAGAGCTTCCAGCTGTTTTTCTTCTAGAGGGTGCTATGTAAGCTTCTGAGAGAGAAACATCAAAGACATAATTGTGAGCCCCATAAGCTACAATACCATCCTGTCAGACAAGATGTGCCCACTGGTACGACGGTGGCATGAGTGTTACATGTGTCAATGAGAGCATTTTGGACTGGATTGGTGGCCCACTCACAAAAGCAGCTCACACAAAAGCAACTCACACCTGGCCCTGAGAACGCTATCAAAGCCCATGGCTACAGATCAAAGGACCTATGGCTGGATCTGTAACTGTGGTTTTGCTAAATGGAGATGCTGCCAAACTTCCTTCTGAATGTTTATGCTTGTACTCATAGGTTGGTCTGGCTTTCAGCTGTGGTCAGAGAAGATCCTGTTTGTAGTAAACAACAATTAATGAAGTAAGTGGTATGCGTGTGTGTGTGTGTGTGTGTACACATGTGTATTTGACTATACAATAGATAGATAGATAGATAGATAGATAGATAGATAGATAGATAGATAGAGTCATAGATACATAGACACATATATACACAAATAAATAGAATCATAGACACATAGACACATAGATACATAGATATACAGACAGATGACTTAATTGATGATACTTCTTAACAGGTAAGGGTGCTGGATTCCAAGCCTAATGACCTGACTCCTCTGTGTAAAACCTGCATGCTCAAAGAAGATATTTTGCTCCCACAAGTTTCCCTCTGATCACTCATATGTTGACCAATATATGAAATATATATATATATACACATATATACATATATATAATTTTAAATCATTTTATAATGCTGTTGTACCATTGTGGGGCTGGCACTGTTTCATTTGCATAAAGCTATAGATCTGGCTAGGTAACTCTGCCATATAGAGCAGAAGAGTAGATGTAATATGAATCTGAGAAAGGGCACAAAATTTTTTTTTTCTTGTTGGTAATTTTCTTTGGAAGGGCTTGAAATTAGGGGAAAAAACCTAATCAGCTAGAATACTTAAATTATTACATTTCAATGTATATGTTTTCTCCTAATTATAACAAATACTGAATAGTACACAATGAAGGAAAAAGTCACACTGAAAAAGCAGCATGTAATTCCCTGCCACTTACAAATGCACTAAAAATGATATGAACTGATGGATGGACCAGGGCAGATGGATGGATAAGAACAGATGCAATAAAATTAACTTGGTTAGGTGGAAACATTAGTGTGCAGGTGATATTCATGGATGCTCACCCTGAAATTCCGTGCATTTAATTTTTTTAAAACAAAACTAGTATTAACAAGTTAAGAAGAAAATCCCTGGACGACACTGAAGCCTCTCACTTCTTCATATCCACAAACTCCCCCCCACCCACTCCACTTCACTCAAAACTCAAGTGTATGCCATAGGCCTATTTTGTTTCGGTTTTGCTGCAGTATTGTCTGTGCATGCTTCCCATCTCTAATTGAAAGGTCCCATCTTTGATGATAAGCACATCACACAGTATACATTAGATGTGGGGGCAGCTAAACATACCTGGGTTGACTTTCTTAACTTCACTCTGCTTTTCATTCTTTTAAGACACTGCTTTGGCTAGATTCCTTTGCTACTCTGTTATTTTTCAGTCTCTAAGTTGATGCTAGTAATGACAATGACACACTCCTCATGAAATCACTGTGACAAGATGACATATGTTAGGACACCTGCTCTGTCTATCTACTTCTTTAGTGGACTTCACCCCACCATGCAGTCTTTTTGGTCACAAACAACTATGATTTGTGTCATACAACTTGTCCCTGAACTGCCACCTCCCTCCCACACTCATCTCCCTGCCACACTCATACCAATGCACACAAGATCAGACAAATGAGATCAGTGATCAGAAACCTTGGCTGCCCACGGAATTTAGATTGTGGCGTGGTTCAACAGCCAGAATAAAAAGTCCGTAAGTCTATCATTCAGTAATATAAATCAAGAGGCATGGAAGTAGTTGGTAGTGGATACTGAGATTTGTCTCAAATAGAGACAAACGTGAGTAAAGATCTGTGCTGTACCATGTTCATGATTATTCTGTCTGTAAAGTTACTGAGCATGGGGGAGTCCCAGAAAGAGGTGAGAAGCAGAAATGTGAAAGACTATGCAGATGCCAAGACATGCATACAAATAGCCCCTGCTCTTGGCTTATACAAATAGCCCCTGCTCTTATGTCACTATTCCAATTTCTTCATGGTACTAGCTAGTGATGTTCACTGGATTCCCTGCTAATTCTTTTTCCACCACTTCCCTTCCCTTGACTTGATCTATATTAAATGAAACACTTCCAGAATAGGATACAGTCAAAGATGCTGATGCACATAAAAATGACTATCAATGGCCACAGCGACAAATGTGTCTACATATTATTCATGATACACACCTAGTTCAAGTTAGCGGAAATTCTCTTTGAGGCACATTCATCATCAATCACATGGCAAACCACCGTAAGAGGATGCGTGAAAAAAATGTGAAGAGCTCACACAAGCATTTCTGCTCCTATTTCTTGGGTAAAGGAAGATATATAACCACATTGGATCCAACGGGTTTGGGAAAGCAGGTACTGAAATTTGATGGATGCTAATGCAATCTGTCATGAAAACTTGGGTTTTCTTTTCTATTCCTCTATAAAGTAGCTCTAAATGGGAGTTAATGTGTGAAATATAGCTGGTACAAAATAGATTTTTTAGTCAGTGTGATTTGTGTCATTAGATAAGGCCTTTGCCCTTTGAAAGTTGTTTCTGAAGTATTAGAATGTTTTTGTCCATTCATTCAGATAGACACGGAGTGACTCCTATACGCTAAGGAGGACCCAGAAATAAAAGTAAAAATAAGACAGACATAGATCCTGCATAGATCCTGCAGGGGTGCAAAGAGAAGAATGGATAAGAAAGACCAACGAATGGGCAATTACAATGTTTTGATGCTTGACACAGATGAGGCGCTGGGCTCTTACAAACAGGGAAGGTGAATATAATTTAAATCTGGGACAGGCACAGCATTTCCTATGGAGGGTGGTACTGATTGAAGCCAATAGAACGAGAGATCCACAGCCAGGCAAAGAGCAGAAAGAAAGGAAAGTTTTGTGGAGTGAGGGCCTGTATACCCACAGATTCAGTCACGAAAGGTAAGAGAGATTCAAGGATCTACAAGAAGGGAGAAAGTGAGGAAATG